>NC_068921.1:63802717-64105747 GCF_023091745.1 Budorcas taxicolor | reverse complement strand
GACCAAATCCGTGTCTCTTGTGTCTCCTGCATTTGCTGGCAATTCTTTACCACTGTGCCATTAGTTTCATTTAATTCAAACTGTTCCCCAATCCTTCCTTGTCCCTCTCAACATAACTGTTTATCTGTTGGTTTATTATTTATTTATTATTTGCTTGTTGAAGACTATGATAGCCACTTGTTTTATAGAATGTTACTTTGGGTTTTCTAATGTTTCTTCATAATTAGATTCATGTTATTTAGCAAGAATACCACATAAGGGAAGCTGTGTCCTTTTAGGTGTATCACAGCCCATGGAGTGTATGAGTGCATGCTAAGTCAGTTTGTTGATGTCAATTTCATTATTACTGATATAAACATATACACTTTGATCTCTTGATTGAAGTAGTGTTTGAACTTCTCCAGATTTCATTGACACCTTGACAAGGAAATAATGTTAACTATGCAATTATTCTGTGTCCATAAAAATTTCATCCACTGTGTTTTCTTTTCTTACTGTCTTTTTTTTGCAAGTTATGTTTCACTTGGGGCAAAATGAGGGCTGCAGCCTGAGAAACAGGACCTCAGATAGCTCTGAGAGACTGCTCTGAAGAGGCAGTGAGGGAAGGTCCATACATAAGATTTTGATGAAGGGGGAGTTCAATGCAATCAAAGCACTTAGTTTATAAAAGTTTTCTGCTATGTTTTCTGTTTTTCATGCAGATGTCATCATGAAGGGATTTAGTACTTTTCTAGATACAAAGAGATGCAAGCATTGGGATCATGAAATCAGTTCCTGAAAATATCTACCTATCTAAAGACCTGTCCAACAGTTTCCCTGGAGCACAGAGTGCCTCACTCTCCACCCTGATTCCCCTCAGTGGGTGTTGAAAGTCAGCAGCTGCAGCAGCACAGGATTCAATCTCGCAGAGGCAGATTGCAAATACCCTTTTTGTTGTTGTTCAGTTGCTGGCAAATGCTCTTGACAAATGCCAATTTGTCCTTGACAGAGCCACCCACTGGTTTTGCATTCATTGTCATTTGCCTCAGTTAACTACTGGAATGATTGTTGTAAATTTTTTATTTACTAACTGTATCATTTCTTCAACACCTATTATTTGGCATTTGCTGTATGTGTGTATGTGTTGTATGTGTGTATACATGCATACATATGTCTAATATGTATGTATGTCATTGGGAAATCAGAGAGTTTAATGTTACTCAGTGTATTATGATCCATTATTGTCATTATTCACTTTAATTCTCTAAAGTGTTACAAGGCTCCAAAGAATAGCAAGGAGAGATAAGAAAACCTTCCTCAATGATCAATGCAAAGAAATAGAGGAAAACAACAGAATGGGAAAGACGAGAGATCTCTTCAAGAAAATTAGATATACCAAGGGAACATTTCATGCAAAGATAGGCTCAATAAAGGACAGAAATGGTATGGACATAACAGAAGCAAAAGATATTAAGAAGAGGTGGCAAGAATACACAGGAGAACTATACAAAAAAGATCTTCATGACCCAGATAATCATGATGCTGTGATCACTCACCTAGAGCCAGACATCCTGGAATGTGAAGACAAGAGGGCCTTAGAAAGCATCACTACGAACAAAGCTAGTGGAGGTGATGGAATTCCAGTTGAGCTATTTCAAATCCTGAAAGGTGATGCTGTGAAAGTGCTGCACTCAATATGTCAGCAAATTTGGAAAACCCAGCACTGGCCACAGGACTGGAAAAGGTCAGTTTTCATTCCAATCCCAAAGAAAGGCAATGCCAAAGAATGCTCAAACAAACTACCGCATGATTGCACTCATCTCACACCTTGGTAAAGTAATGCTCAAAATTCTCCAAGCCAGGATTCAGCAATACGTGAACCGTGAAATTCCTGATGTTCAAGCTGGTTTTAGAAAAGGCAGAGGAACCAGAAATCAAATTGCCAACATCTGCTGGATCATCGAAAAAGCAAGAGAGTTCCAGGAAAACATCTATTTCTGCTTTATTGACTATGCCAAAGCCCTTGACTGTGTGCATCACAATAAACTGTGGAAAATTCTGAAAGAGATGGGAATACCAGACCACCTGACCTGCCTCTTGAGAAACCTGTATGCAGGTCAGGAAGCAACAGTTAGAACTGGACATGGAACAACAGACTGGTTCCAAATAGGAAAAGGAGTACGTCAAGGCTGTATATTGTCACCCTGCTTATTTAACTTATATGCAAGATACATCATGAGAAATGCTGGACTGGAAGAAGCACAAGCTGGAATCAAAATTGCCAGGAAAAATATCAATAACCTCAGATATGCAGATAATACCACCCTTATGGCAAAAAGTGAAGAAGAACTAAAAAGCCTCTTGATGAAAGTGAAAGAGGAGAGTTGAAAATGTTGGCTTAAAGCTCAACATTCACAAAATGAAGATCATGGCTTCTGGTCCCATCACTTCATGGGAAATAAATAGATGGGGAAACAGTGGAAACAGTGTCAGACTTTAATTTTGGGGGGCTCCAAAATCACTGCAGATGGTGACTGCAGCCATGAAATTAAAGAACACTTACACCTTGGAAGGAAAGTTATGACCAACCTATACACCATATTAAGTAGCTAAAAATTTATGTTCATATATGTGGGAGACCTGGGTTCAATCCTTGGGTCGGGAAGATCCCCTGGAGAAGGAAATGGCAACCCACTCTAGTACTCTTGCCTGGAAAATTCCATGGACGGAGGATCCTGGTAGGATACAGTCCATGAGATCGCAAAGAGTTGCACACGACTGAGTGACTTCACTTGATGTAGATGTATATGGGTATGAGAACATTAAAAGTGAGGAGTTTCTACTGATACCCTTAAATTTTTCATTCAGTAGTCCAAGGTTCTCTCTGTCTTCCCCATCTATCCTTCTGCCTTTCTCTTCTCACCCTGCTTAGAAACCTGTCTTTTAACATCATTTATTCATTTCCTAGTTCTATGACACTCACAAAATGCAGAATTGCTGAACCAATACAACTACAAAAAATGAAACTTCTAATTAGATTTCAAGATTTATTTGTAGTTGTATTTATCTTTATCCTGACAGTGCATAATCAATTATTGGTCCTATGTTCAAAACCTACTTCAATTATTATCTCTTTTTTCTTCTGTCCCATTATAGTATTCACTTGAATTATGGGTAAGTTCCTTTGATTCTGTTTTTTTTTTTCAGAATATAAACTTTATGCCTGATAATTCTTGTTCAGTATAAAGCATTAGGATGATCATTATTTAACATATACTTTTAAATGATACTTTTATATACAAGTGTATCTATTTCATTATTTCAAAATATATTTATATAAAGTTTAAAGTTTAGATAATATTAGCATAGTCAAATACAACAAAAAAAATAGTACATCTTTCTAAGCTCAATTTTCATAGTTCTCTGAGATGAATTAAGCATACAGTGGTGCCTGTATAATTTTGAATAGCTTTGAAAAAGATCCTGGGGGCAAGAAGTGAATAAGGATGACACAGGGTGGACATGGCAGGGCCAGGCAGGCATATACAGACTCCGTGGATGCAATTTACAGATGGACAGGGTCCTCCCCCTTCTTAACTCTTTGACCTTCCTGACATATCCTGCTTCAGACCCCTTCCCCACCAGGCTAGGCTCCACACTGGAGGACCCATGCCCCCTTTTTTTTGTCTTCTGTGAATAAGGCAGGACCTATGGGATGAACAGACACTTTTGAGGACTTTCAAACAACCGTACCCGCTCTTCACCCCGAGCCCAGAACCTTGCCCTGCCTCCCCATCCCCTGCAGTCCCCACCTATTCTCTGGGCCTTTTCCAGTGCTTTGGCTGGGAATTCTGTACTCTGCTCTTAATCTAAACAAATAAATCAGAGGTTAAAACATTTTTAAAGTGACTTTTTGTTGTTGTTGTTGTTAGAGTATTTGGATCCCCCTTATCTAGCTAGACTTTTTAAAATTTTACCTTGAAGACAGTCTTAATTTGATAATCTGTTGCTTTTTGATTTTAGCACGGGTTTCAGGAAAAAAAAAGTTTTGCATGTATTAAATTGATTTTTTTTGCAATATTCCAATATTCTGACGTGTAAATTAAGACAAAGTGCTTGCTTATAGCTGAATAAGAACAGATGCATGTAATGAATATAACAAAATAGAAAAGCAGATGGTTTACCACATCTATAACATCTTAATTCATCCCTTTCTAGGTTCTACACTTACCACAGCAAATGTACTATACCTAACTGATTTTCTTAGAATCTGCAGGTTCCCTAGGGAAAGAAAATGGCTTTTTAAAAGTGCTGCAAATGTATCATATACACAGTGTTTTTTTATTACTGTTGTTGGGATGTATTAACTTTCCAAATTAAAAATTAAAAAAAACCCCACATATCCACATTATATTTTTCTAATTTCCACAAGGCAATGTAGTTGATCTTCTACTAATCAATGTAAGTGCTAAATAAAATAAGTTTCATGGGAAAATATTTTTCTATTGCACACCAAAGAGGATACACACACACAAACATATATATATACACTTCTCATCCCCCAAAGGAACATATGTAAATTCATTTGCTTTTCTGTGATCTACTTTTATGAACATGTTTTAAATGTATTCATTTTATCATTTGTTCTGTGTCCAGAGCACTTTGTTGCATACATTTGAAGAGCAAATTTCAATAAGAAAAAGTTAAAGAATTAAAGCAATTATATAAAAGTTAAAGATGGCTGAAATCCTCTCAGGCTATTGAAGATTAAGAAGGATTTAGTCTTGGATTATCCAGATTGATAAAATTGACTAAATAATTCCTTAATTCTCCATTTGATTGTTATTGTGTGATTACAGACTTAAATTAAATCAATGTTCATGACAAGTCTGGACAATTGGGGTTACAAAATCCTCTTTTCTTCTGTACACATCTTGTCTGATACTTTTCAATTTCTCTAGCTCCCAATTATAAATAGATGGATAATTTCATAATACAGTATAATAACAACATTCTTATACAATATAAACTATTTGCAACCTTGGCAACACCTAAATTAATTTCAACTTCTCATCTAGTTCATTGTCATGTTAGTGTCTAACTTATAGTATCATCATTTAAGTCATCAAGCAAAAGTTACTTTTATAAAATTAACCTTCTGGTATTTAAATTTAAAGCATATATTAGGTGGTCTCATGATAATAGAATCTCACTGTGATCAATATTGTGAAAATACGATCTTTGCAACTACTGTATATACCTTATTTTTAAGTCTATGTATGTAATTTCAGAATTCTTCTTATTGTAAGTAGATGAATCTATATAAGTAATATATATGTATATGAACATATGAGAATATAAGTAGAGCATATCAGTAGGTGAACATATTAGAAAATATCTGTCAGTACAATCCATTCCTGAAAATATTTTGGATTGGGTTCTTAATAAAAGAAAATAAAGTAATAAAAGATAAAATAAACCAATAATAAATAGACAAACTAAAAATCAATTAAATAACTAATAAATAGAATAAAGAAAATATAAATAAAATAAAAATAAAAGAAATTGAGTATGAGATACTTTTGTAGATTTATAGACATACAAAGAAATTCCAATTATAAAATAATATGTTTTTGAGGCAAGGCTACATCCAACAGTATGAAATTTAATCTTGGAAATTTTTTTATTGTTAGACTTATTGCTTGGGAAGTATTTTAAGTGTTTTGATCATTTTAGTTAAAGTTTACCACAAGAATGCAAAGTATGGTAAGCACGGAGAGAGAAGGCTGATGAGCCAGATTAAAAAGCAATCAAACCAATAATTAAATTATCTGCCTTACATTGTCTCTTTTAGTATGAGTATTTCTTCAAATGTTCACTTCAGAATGTTAATAGCTTTCCTACTACAGTGACACTTGCAATTACAGATAAGGTAGGCAAACATATTTGTACTTTAGTAGGGTCTTTAACCAGAAAATAGTGTTGTGCTAAAATCGTTTTATTTAAGAATATAGGGTATCATTAGTTTGGTATTCATTTTAAAGTATAAAGTGATTATTTAATCCTGACAACTTAGCATACGAAACAATTATAGAGTCATCCAGCAAGCCAGTCTTTTTCATGTTTGTATAATGCTTTCCTAAATTAAAAATATAATGGGGCTTGAAACATAATTCAGATAATACAAGGCAAATCACACACACACAGCTAAAGAAGCAATACTATTTGTGGGTAAAGAATTTTCACTTAAAAGAATTACAGGCTGTAATTATATTTATAGAAATAATGCCTCCTATGCCTTCTGCACTTAAGGCAGAGTTGAAAATTAAGGCAGGCGAAATGAATTTCTCTGAAATATGAAAAGACACATGTGAATACATGATTTAATCATGCAAATTTAAATCAAATTATGTTTTGTTTTGTGAATTAAATAGGGCCAGGGATTATGCTGGTACTCTGATATATATTATCTATTAAATGCGGGAGTTCAGTCAACACCGAATGCAACACAGAATGCAAATAAGCATAACAGTGGGAAAGAATATAATGATATGTATTTACTCATCAAATATTTATTCCACACCCGCCCCCCCACAGGTGCAAGGCACAGAGCTCCATACTATGTACGTTATAGTTAGATTCAAAGATAATTAAAATGAAAGCCTGTCACTAGAAACAAATTGTGACAAAAATGAAGAACATGGAAAGTGCTTTGGGAAAACAGAGAAGATGATTATAATTAAGAATCAAAAAGGGTAAAGTCAGAGGGAAAACAAGCAGAAAAACCTATATTAAGTTGACAGCATTTTTCTGCATCTTTGCAGATAGGAAACATGGCATATGTAAGTGAAGATAAAGGAGAAATGGGAATACACACCCCCAAAATAAAAAATAAGGAATTTAGGCTACAGAGGTAAAAACACATGAAGTTTGTAAAAGAAAGGAATGTGTTTCATATTTTTCTATTATTATTTAGTAAAGTTTGTTTTTTAAAGTGTAAGACTTTTCCAAAATTCAAAACTATTAGCTGGGATTAAAATTTTCAAGATGAGTAAAAGCTTTAATTAAATTTCTGTCTTGGACACATGCTATTTATTTCCACCAGGAATAACCCTTAACCCTTCTTCTGGTTAAACAAGACACAAGCCAGGGCTTCTGGAGTATGTGGCCTGTGCAATAGCACTTTTAACAAGGGTCCCTGAAATTTCATTTTGCACTGGCCTCCCAAAATTGTGCAGCTGTTCCAGACAGCACACTTAAATTTTGAGGGGAAACATACAGCTCCTCTCCATTGAGTGGGTCCTGACTTACTTGGGACTGTTAGCAGAATCATATTCCCCTAGAAGTAGAGATTTAGGCTGATGATCAGGCTGTGAAAGTCAGACCTAAGCTGCCTTCTTTTTAAAAAACAAAAACAAAGAACTATTTAGTGTTCTGAGATTTCTAAGGTTTCTTTTCTCCACTGAATGGGAAGCTACAGGCGTTAGCTAGATCTGGAACTAAGTATTGGGGCCAGCATGAAAAAGCCCATGTGAGATGCAAGCCCACACAAAAAGGGTAGACCTGAGCCTAGTGTACAACCCCAGTTCCTGAAGCACCATTTGCGATCTTAGAATGCACTGCATGTGAAGTCTGCCCCATGACTGAACATTTGAAATAGAGACAGTGAATTCCCCAGCTGGCTTCAGCCACATTTGAGTCATTTCATTTACCCTTGAAGTAGAAAGCATCCATATAAAAATGTGTTCAACAGAAGCACGATAGAGAAGCTTCTTTTTTTCTTAATTTGTTTTTGCAAAATCTCCCCTATAAATATTACGATTGTGGTCACTCAAATTATAATTCAGATTATTCCAGTGATAAAAATGCAATGTATAAAAGGACTACTAAAGTTGAAGTAGTTTCTGTCATTTCACTTTAAAACATTTTTTTTTTAAATGTTTTCATCATCTGTGTGCTTTCTCCCTTACAAAATACGTTTATTTTGTCCCTGCCAGGTGGACGGTGATTTATTAGGAGACCATCTATAAGTGTGATACTCTACTAGTTTGGGCGCCCATTCAATGACTGTCTTTACTATATTAAATATAACTGATTTCTTGATTAATGTCATGTAAAGGTATAAGAAAAAAAAAGCATTACTACAATAGAGGGATACATCCATCACTTTTTTAGCATAAGATGCCTGTCATTCTTGAAAGGAAGGTTTTTTTTTTTTACTTCCATGTCATGTTAATATTTATCTTATTCTATTTACTTTTTCGCTGGTTTTACAAATACAGCTAGGCAAAATTGGCCTGTACAAAAATTTAACTAGGCTATGAACCTGAAAGTGGAAATTATGTGCAATTCACATATTTTCAAATCTATTGCTGTATGACGTTTTTCAGATCTTAAAGTGCCATTGATTATAAGATGCACCATTATTTATAGGGGCTTCCCTGATAGCACAGATGGTAAAGAATCCGCCTGCAGTGAAGAAGACCCAGGTTCGATCCCTGAGATGGGAGGATCCCCTGGAGGAGGAAATGGCAACAGACTCCAGTATTTTGCCTGGGAAACCCCATGGACAGAGGAGCCTGGTGGGCTGCAGTCCAGGGGGTTGCCAAGAATCGGACATAACTGAGTGACTAACACACACTATTTTATATAACACTAAGAAATGAAAAAAAGTGCTGCTGAGTAAAACTGAATGAATCACTTGTAAGTAAAGTTGCTCAGTCGTGTCCCACCCTTTGCAAATCCATGGGCTGTAGCCTACCATGCTCTTCCATCCATGGGATTTTCCAGGTAAGAGTACTGGAATGGGTTACCATTTGCTTCTCCAGAGGATCTTCCCCACCCAAGGGTGGAACCTGGGTCTCCAGCACTGTAGGCAGCCGCTTTACTGTCTGAGCTACCAGGGAAATCACTTGTAAGACTGATTAAATAGGAAAACTATACACAGAGGAACCAAGGAAATATCATTAAAATGGCAAATTGTTATTCCCAATAGCAATATGTAAGGGACCAGTTTCTCTTTGCTTGACTCAGTACCACATGTTGACTGACTATAATTTTTGCTCTATTTACATTGTTCTCCTTACTGATGGATTAGAGCATATTTTCGTGTATTTATTATTACTTATGTTTCTACCCTATGTGTTGCTCATTATCTTTTGCATATTTTTTTGGCATGTTTTTTCTCTTGTTTTTGGAATTTATTTTTTTTATTTACACATGTTGTAATCATTGTTGTCCAGTTTTTAGCTGAACCATTCAACCTGTCCTGAGGAACCTAAATTCTTTTTCCTAAGACTTTATTTTCTTAGAGATAAGTTTAAGTTCACAACAAAATTGAGAGGAAAATACAGAGATTTCTTATATACCACATGTCCCCATATAGGCATAGCCTCTCCCATTAGCAACGCCACTTACCACTCAATCACAATTTTTTTTTTAACCAAGGATGATTTACATCGACAGGTAATCACCTCAACTCCATAATTTACCTTAGGGTGTGCACTCTTAGTGTTACATTTAGATCGGTTCCATTTTGATTTAATTTTGTGGAGGGTGTAAAAGCTGTGTCTAGATTCATGTTTTAGCATGTTGATACCCAGTTGAACAGCATGATTTGTTGAAGAAACTATTATGACTTGTTACATTTCCTTTGATCCTTTGTTGAAGATGTTGACATTTTATATATATATACACATATGTATTTATTTTTTTAAGGTAATATTGGTTTCATGTGTACAACATTAGATTTCTACTTCTGTATATACTATAGCATGTTCACCATCAAAAATGTATTTTCTATATGTCATCATACAGTTGACCTCATCTAAGCATTTCTCTCCCTCCCTACCACTTACCCTTCTTGTTAACCACTTCTCTGTTCTCTGTATCCATGTGTTTGTTTTTGTCTGGCTTGCTCATTTGTTTGTTTTTCATAACCTGCATATGAATGAAATTACAAGGTGTTTGTCTTTCTCATCTGACTTATTTCACTTAGGATGATACTGTCAAGGTTCATCCATGATGTCACAGATAGCAAGATTTCATTTTTTTTTTAATGGATGAGTAGAATTACATTGTATATAATTATCACATCTTTATCCATTTATTCATTAATCTGTATGTAGGTACATCAGCTTTTCATACTTGTCTATGGTAAATAATGTTACAATAACTATAGGGGTGCATAGTTTTTTTAATTAGTGATTTCATATTTTTGGACAGATATCTAGAAGTGAAAGTGCTGGATCATATGGTAGTTGTATTCTTAATTAAAAAAAAAAATTCCCATACTGTTTTTCAATGTGGCTTTACCAATCCATATTTTTATGGTTTCAGGTCTTACATTCAAGTCTTTAATCCATTTTGAGTTTAGAATATGGTGTAAGATGGTGGTCTAATTTTTTTTATTTTTATTTTTTTGGCATATTTTTGTCCAGTTTTCTCAATACTACTATTGAAGAGATTATTCTTTCTCCATTGTACGTTCTTTGCTCCTTTGTTATAAATTAATTGTTCATATAGGTGTGCAGTTATTTGGAGATTCTTAATTCTGTTCTATTGACCTATGTATCTGTTTATCTGTAAGTACCATGCTGTTTTGATTGCTTCAGCTATGTAATACAGTTTGATATCAGGGAATGTGAGTCCTCCAGCTTTGTCCTTTTATTTCAGGATTATTTTGGATGTTCAGAGACTTTTGTGGTTCTTCATGTATTGTAAATTTTAGATTTTTTCCTATTTCTGTGAAAAATGTCATTGAGATTTTAGTAGGGATTTCATTCAGTCTGTAGACTGCTTTAGATAAGATGGATATTTTAACAATATTAATTCTTCCAATTTCATAAGTATGGGATAACTTAACATATATTTGTGTTTTCTTCAGTTTACTTCAACAGTGTCATAGTTTTCATTGTACAAGTTTTTCACCATCATGGTTATATGTATTCCTAGCTTATTTTATTCTTTTTTTTGTGTGTGCTTTTAAATGGGATTGTTTTCTTAATTTCTCTTTCTGCTAATTTATTGTTAGCATATAAAATGCAACTGATTTTTTTAAAAGTTTTTTTTATTTTTTCAATCATGAAATTATGATAACACATTTATAGGAGACACGGAAAATACAGAACAAAGCTACATATAGTTCCACTATATATTACAACTATTTTGTAAGTAGTTATATTAAGATTTTTTTGTTGGGAGTTTCAATACCAAACTCTCAAAAATTAGTTGAAAGAATGGACAAAAGTACAAGGGTATAGTAGACCTAAAAAGCACTATGAACCACTTCGACATAACAAAATGTATACAACTTTCACACAACATTAGGATCCAAATTCTATTCAAGTTCCCGTAGGCTATAAACCAGGAGACACTGGAACATATCCAAGGATATAAAACAAGGAAAATGCAACTGATTTTTAAGTTGAATTTGTACCTTCAACTTGACTGTATCTGTTTATTATATCTAATAGTGTTTGGGTCGAGTCTTTGGTGGTGGTTTAGTTGCTAAGTTGTGTCTGACTCTTGTGGACCCTATGGACTGTAGCCCACCAGGTTCCTCTGTCCATGGGATTTTCCATGCAAGAATACTGGAGTGGGTTACCATTTCCTTCGAGTCTTTAGGTTGCCTATATATAAAAGTATATTACCCACAAATGGTGGCAGTTTTACTTTTGTCTTTCCAATTTGGATTGTGTTTCAGGTCTTTGCTCTAGATTTTTGTTTTGTGTTTACCATTGCATATATATAAAACATTTTTTTAATATAATAGTTTTTTCTGTTGATAGCACCTTATCTTCATTTGACTATATGGATTTTTGTTTTCTTTTTCCTCTTCCTCTTTGTGTTTTGGTGTTTCAAATTATCCTTTCTTATGTTATGAATTTGTTACGGAATTGAAGGAGCTGTAGTTAATTTTATTGCTTCCCTGCTTTTAACCTTTATATTATAATAAAGTGTTTAAAAGTCTGTCTGATATTAAGCTAGGAATTCTCTGATTCTATTTGTCTACCTAGCAGCTTACTCAAAGTTTTGCAGTTTTACCTTTTTGTTTCTGGTGGAGGAGCTCCTTTCAACATTTCTTTTAAGTCAGGTCTAGTGTTAATGAACCCCCTCAGCTTTTGTTTGTCTGGCAAAACCTGTGTTTCTCATTCATCTCTGAATGATAACTTTGCTAGAGTATTCTTGGTTGACAGTTTTTATCCATCAGTATTGTGAGAATTTCATTCTACTTACTCCTAGCCTGTAGAGATACTGCTGAGAAATCTGCTGATTAGCTTAACTGGAGTTCCTTTGTAGGTTACCATTCTCTTTTTAATCTAGTTACCTTTAAGATTCTCTTTGGCATTGACTCTTTTGCAATATGTCTTGAAGAAAAGCTTTTTATGTTGAGGTAATTTGCTGTTCCTTTAGCTTTACAAACTGGTAAATCCAGTTCTTCCATCAGGTTTGGGAATTTGCAGTTATTACCATTTTTTTTTTTTTTTTAAATAAACTCTCTGCTCCCTTCTCCTGGGATACCTATAATTCTACTGTTGCCCTTACTAAATGAGTTGAATAGTGCTCATATAATTTCCTCATTAAAAAGAATTAATTTTCTCTTCTACCTGTTTTATTTCTATTTCTATCTTCAAGCTCGTGAATTCTCTCTTCCACATAGTCTGTTGTATTCCCAGTGTTTTCTAATAATTTTTAAAATCTATCCCTGTGGTAAATTATTATTTCTATTAATTATTGTTATTCCTGGGCTTATTGAACTGCCTTTCTGAGTTTTCTTACAGCTTGTTCAGTTTCTTTATGACAGATATTTTAAATTCTGTTATCAGTTACATTTAAATATTCTATGACTTTAAGTCTGTCTTCTGGAGAATCATTATTTCCTTATGACTCAGTGTTGCTGTGGTTTTTCACGGTGTTTGATGAGTTGGTTCTCTGCCAGCACATGTGAAGTAACACACATGTTTCTTCTTTAGATAATTAAAAGAATATTTTCCCTTGATTTATAAAGATTGAACAGGTTAGAAAGTAGAAACCATTCTTTTGATTTCAAGTAGGTGGTGATATGGCACAAGTTTTTGGTTTCTATTCTCTGAGCTACCTCTGGTTGAATTTGAGAATTGGTACTTTCCACCCTCCATCACCTCTGTTGGAGGTGTAAACATGTGCACTCGTTGCTTCTCGTGCCTCTTGGATCATTGTTGACAAGCTGCTGCTGCTGTTTTCATTGGTGTTGCTGCCTGAGGCACCAGGACACTGGGTGTACTTCCACTGTATCCAGAGTCTCAGGCTCACTTGCCATGGGGAGAGGAGAGGACAGGGGGAGGAGAGCTCCAAATTAACTAGAATCATAGATGCTTCTGCCATGTCTTAGGTTATCAGGTTTGTGTGCATATCTACTTTGGGTCTGGGGCCAGAGTGGTGGAAGCCTTTATGACCGGATAGGGGAGTCACTCTGCCCAGTTCACCCTGGTCATGACAGAAGCCAGAGTTTTGTGTGCTGCCCCTATCCCAGCCGGATGCCACCAAATTCTCTGGTGCTGCAGGCTCAGATGCAGGGTCAGGGGGCCCGGGCTCACAGGCACCACCTCTGCTGTCCCCCTGACTCTGCTTCCTCTACGTGTTCTGGTTCACCTACCTTTGAGGGACAGATGTGTGCAATTCTCCAGCATCCTGGTCTGTTGGGCAGAAGCACCTTGGTTGAGTTATATGTGATTTACTGGCTGTAGATTGAAGAGGAAAGAAAAATGTCAATGCTGTCATTAATCCTCCACAGTTGACTTTATTTATGGGGATCTATATCTATGTCCTCTGTTCTGTTCCATTTATCCTTGTGTCTCTCCTTTCACCAATTCCACACTGTCTTGATTACTGCAGCTTCATAGTAAGTCTTTGATCAAGTAGGGTTGGTTAGTCCTCCAATTTAGGTTTTGCCTTTCAGTGCTGGGTTGACTATTATAGGTCTTTTGCCTCTTCATGAGAACTTTAGAAACAGTGTGTTCATATTCACAAAATAATGAGTTTTGATTGAGGTTGCACTGAGAAAGAAGTTTTTCATATTAATGTAGTTAAATTTGTGTCTTAAATGATTTTACTTTTGTGTTCTATTTAAGAAATGCTTGTCTATCTTAAGCCCATAATAATATTATCTTAAATAGAAATAATTTTAACATTGTCTTTTTATCTAGGTAATCTATCTCATGTTAGTTTGTTTTTATATGTGTGTAATGTGAAGTGAGAATTACCTTTTCATTTCTTTTCCCCAGTAAAAAAATTTATCATCCAACCACTATTTGCTGACTAGATCATCACTCTCAGTGATATGCCATTCTACTACATCATATTCTATGCCATTCAATGAATTATAAATTCCTATATCAAACTTTTATATATTATTTTGTAGCTTTACAGTTAGTCATAACATCTGTTGGGCAAATTCCTAATACTGATCATTTTCAGAAACAGATTTTGGCTCTTCTTTGTTCTTGGTACTGTATGTTTCATGCTCCATGGAGAGTTGTTTTGGGATTTTTTTTTTGTTTGAAATTTTTTTCTTAGCAAATCAGTTCGGAGGGAATGGTTATCTTTTTAAGATATTGAGTTTTCTAATACATCAATATTATATTCACATTTCTTTAATGTTTTTAATGAATTTATATTTCTTTCCAAAAATAGCTTTTTCATTGTCTATAAAATTCATTCATGTATATCTTGAATGTTTTGTGTCTATTATAAATTTTAAGTATTTACAAAACAATTTTATAAACATTTGTTTAGATAAAGTATTGCTGGTATGTAGAAATTCAGTGAATTTGTGCAGTGATCATGTGTCCATTAATTGTGTTGAACTCCCCTATTAATTTTAATAATTTATAAATTATTTTCTGTTCTGTATGTGGACCAACTTATTTCAGAAGAAAAGGTTTTCAAGAATTACTGTTTTCAATATTTTATTTTTTGTCTTGATTGAATTTTGTTATTATGATGTTTCTGTTTTATCTTTTGATTTTTTGGCCATGAGGCATGAAGGACTCTTTGTGACCCCATGGACTGTAGCCCATCAGGCTCCTCTGTCCATGGAATTCTCCAGGCAAGAATACTCACGAACGTTGCCATTTCCTTCTCCAGGCGATCTTCCCAACCCAGGGATGCAATCTGGTTCTTCTGCATTGCACGCAGTATCTTTACACCTGAGCCACCAGGGAAGTGCCTGCATTGGACGGCAGAGTCTTAACCACTAGACTGCTAGGGAAGTCCCTCAATTAAAACCAATCATAAACCCAGCTTCTAGTCCCTATCCCAAACAGCTAGTAGGAAAATATATCTCAACCATTTATGTGGTTCATGTATCTTTTCCCTACCTGCTCAAAGTCTGGGAAGTTTATATGCCTTAAAGAAATGAGAAGAATCCAAGTCATTTATTCATTGTCCCAGCCCACATGGATCTTTGAAATCTTCTGTTCAGGCTGCAAACAGTAGTTGGGAAGCTTCCAAGCCTCAGAATTCTGGCATTAGATTCTATAGAGATATCCCACATAGTCTTTCCCTGTGAGTACTTGTTCCCTTCTCAACATACTTCAGAGAACCACGTGAATGTTTCCAACATTCTTGGACCCTTTCCATATCTATTGAAATCCAAAATCTCTCTTCTTTGCTGTCCTTAGGTGCTATATTTTCTGTCCTGTACAGTATCCCCACCTCTACACATCATTCTAGCATAATCTTTTTAATGGATTTCAGTTTTATGGGAGACTTTTAAAAGCTGCTGATTTCAAATAACTTTTGGCTTTACTTTGTTTTTTATTGTGTGTTTATTTTTCCTAGGGAGAAGGGTGTCATGGAGGAGAAGGGGACTGAGAGTAGACTCAGTGCTTGTAAATCACATGAGTTCATTAGAGCATAAATTTGTATCTTAAACTGTATGACCACACTTGTAATGGGGATTTGTTGGTGAGGGTCTGGGGGGTTGAGATATGAACCTCACTCATCTCTCCCTATTGCCCAGATCTATGTTCAAATTACATGTATCTCTGCCATATTCTTTCATTGCTGCTGTAACTACTTAACACAGACTTAGTGATTTAAAGTGTGTTATCTTACAAATCTAGATGTCCAAAGTCCAAAATCAGTCTGACTGGACTAAAGTCGAGATGTTGACGCTGCTGGTCCCTTTGGGATTCCTTGACTCCTGGCTCTTTCTCCACATTACACCAACCTTTTGTTTCTGTTGTCAGATCTCTTACAACTCACTCTGATCTCCTGCCTCTCTCATTTAAGGACACTTGTAATTATACTAGGACTTCCCAGGTGATCCAGGATAATCACCCCATCTCAAATGCTTTCATATAATTCTGTCTCCAAATTTCCTTTTGCCATGTAAATTAACTGTTACATATCTGGGGCTTAGGGCACACATATTTTGAGGAGATATTTATTTGACTCTCCACAACTGACTACTGAATGTCATTACTTTCATGCTTCATAGAAATTTCAATTAGAAAAAAATTAATGTTTAATATTAATATTCTGATGAAATTTCCCTCTCTATATCCCTATTGATGAAAACAACTTCTCAACTAGTTGCTAATCATCATCCTATATTCTTTTCCCCACATCCGGTAATTTGCTAAGTC
Source organism: Budorcas taxicolor (assembly GCF_023091745.1). Taxonomy (NCBI): domain Eukaryota; kingdom Metazoa; phylum Chordata; class Mammalia; order Artiodactyla; family Bovidae; genus Budorcas; species Budorcas taxicolor. The sequence goes on along the minus strand of NC_068921.1, from coordinate 64,089,137 downwards.
AGTTGTTATTTTCTTTTAAAAAATCTGCTCAATTCACCCCTCTTTTCAATTATCATTGAATTTTGTTTTTAATTTTTTTCCCATCTCTTACTCATTTATCATAATAACTTTTTGCAGGTTTCCTGCCATCTAGACTCACCTTCCCCAACTGTTTAACACCACAGTAGTCAGAATGATTTCTCTATGACATCATCTGATCATGCCACCTTTTTCCCCAAAGAAAATGTTAAGATCTGAAGTGGAATTGTGCAATAGCTTCCTGTTGTGTATAGGTTAAAGGTTAAATGCCTGAAATTGATTGACATGGCCTTGTCTAGACTGCATAGATTGTGATAATACTTCCTAGAATGATGGTGTCATTAAACTTCAGACTTCCCACTGGACTGAATATCCACAACAGAGACACCAAGTCTTCTTTGTTTCCTATTGACTGTGACTGACACAGTAGGTGACAAATGTGCTCTCAGTTGTTTCATAAAGGATTAAAGGGCTTTTAAAATCTGGTCTCATTCATTTAAGCTTTTCCTTTTCCATTTACACACACACACACACACACACACACACATCATATTTTGCTGAATTGTTGTTTTGCATCAAATTTGACATTGTTTTTCTGGTGCCTTGCTTTCTTTTCCTGCTTGGGGATTTCTAGTAATTTTAGAAATAAAACAAAATGGGGGTTGAAGTAAAACTCAATGGGGGTTTCTAGTAATTTTAGTATGAAGTGTCCATTTCTAATTAAAAATAAAATAAAAATGAACATGCAAAAATGTGCATCAATTGAAACAATTTAGTGCCTTCTGAAGGCGAATTCTCATCTTATTGAATTACATACAAATCCACAAACACTAAGCTAAGTATTTCTAGTTCACTCTGTATGTGTGTATAATACTAGAGAATGCACAACCAAGGGTCTCAGTTTACCAATAATTGAGTGCAAGACTTCAATATTTGTATATATTAGATTTCCTCTGTGTTCATAAAAGTTGTTAGGGACCAAACGATGGGCTCTAGGACCTGAGTCATGTTTACCAGAAAAAGACAGGACATGCTCTCATCCTGCCTGGCCAATCGTGTAACGCCAGCTACTCCTGTAACTGAGACAAAGAACTGCCTGTATATAAGCCGCCATACTCCTTTGTTCGGGGCTCTTGTTGGATTCCACTGTGCTGGAAGAGACTTGGGCCCTAGCACGCTAGAAATAAACTCCCTTCTTGCCTTTGCATTACTGTGGTGGACTTGCTCTCTCAGTCAGTTCGGAGATACGGGCTCGGTGCATAACATTTGGGGGCTCGTCCGGGATCTCCGTCCCACCAGGGAGGACAACTCTCCTGGTAGAAGGGAGTAACCTCGTTAGGAGATAAGAGCTCTGAGCACCGGTGCTAATGTTGCAGAAGCCCAGATTAAGTCCGGGGCCCAGTATTGTACTGGGGAGGCATCTGGGTGTAAAGTGCAGAGGCAAGTCTGGCGTAAGGCCTGGTATCGTGCTGGGGAGGCAGCTGGCTCTGGTTGCTAGATTAAGTCCGGCGTAAGGCCGAGGCCCAGTATTGTGCTGGGGAGGCGGCTGGCTCTGGTTACTGGATTAGGTCCAGTTTAAGGCCGAGGCTGGTATCATGCCGGGGAGGCAGCTGGCTCTGTGAACATCCTGCAGGTAAGATTGAATGCATTGTTTGTGGCCACCTTGCATTTGTTATCTGTTTGTCTATTTGTGGTGTCTGCGTTGCTCTTTGTGTACTCTGTTGGCTCCCAGTGTACTTTTCTGTGATCATGGGACAAACAGCTTCTACTCCTTTATCTCTTATGATTAACCACTTCTCTGATTTTAAGTCTAGAGCACAGAATCTATCATTGCTGGTGAAGAAAAGCAAGTTAGTAACTTTTTGTTCTGCTGAGTGGCCTGCTTTTGAAGTCGGCTGGCCACAAGAAGGCACCTTCAGCCTGCCTACTATTTGAGCGGTCAGAGAGAAGGTGCTCGCCCCCTACCTTTTGCAGCACCCAGACCAAACTCCATACATTTTGGTCTGGCAGAACCTGGTGGAAAACCCCCCAGCCTGGCTAAAACCTTTTGTTTTTCAGCCCCTCATTTCCCTTCCCTCTTCCCCGTCCTCAGCTTCATAACGTCCACAGGTACTAGTCGTTGAAGCATCCAAAGAGAAAGAAGACAAAAAAAGCGCAGCAACCGGGTGAAACTGGTATTCTAGGAATCCTCACTATACCCCAATTGACTTGACCTGGAGACTGAACTCTCCCCGCCCCCCTATGTGGATCCACTTCTGCCCCCGCAGGTTCCTCAGGTCTCTTCTGGAGGGATACAAAGGGACACCGAGCCTTTGGCCCCAGCCCGGGAAGGAGGCCCCGCCCAAGGGACTTGGGGAAAAACCAGGGGCATCACCAATATGGCGAAAGAAAACAAACCGGAAGCCCCCTCCTCCACAGTCCAGGCATTTCCAGTTCGGGTGGGGCCTGCCCGAGCAGACGGAGAACGGACATACCAGTACTGGCCCTTTTCCACCAGTGATCTTTACAACTGGAAAACTCAGACCCCTTCATTCTCTGAAAAGCCTCAGGGCCTCATTGACCTTTTAGAATCTATCCTTTTCACCCATAACCCCACCTGGGATGTCTGTCAACAGTTGTTACAAGTGCTTTTTACTACAGAGGAACGTGAACAGATCTTGTCAGGAGCACGAGAAAAAAAAAAAAAATGTGCCGGGGTAGATGGGAGACGCACTACGCAGCCTAACCTGATTGATGAGGGATTTCCTCTGACACGGCCCTGCTGGGACTTCGAGTGCGCTAAAGGTAGGGAGCATCTCCGAGTGTACCCCCAGACTCTTATGGCCGGCCTTAGAGTGGCCGCCAGGAAGCCAACTAATTTGGCCAAAATAAATTCAGTGAGGCAGGAGCCAAATGAGAGCCCAGCAGCCTTCCTTGAAAGGATAATGGAAGCTTTTAGACAGTATACCCCTATGGACCCACAGGCAGATGAGTCATGAGCGGCAGTTATGTTAGCATTTGTAAATCAAGCAGCCCCCGATATTAGAAGAAAGTTACAAAAGATAGAGAGTTTTTAATCATAGAGAGACCCCAAAAGAGAGAGAGGACCACATTAAAAGAGAAAAAAGAAAATTTAGAGCTAAAGAAAACCATAAAAATCAAAAATAGCTGGCCCAGATATTTTTTGCTGGGGTTGAAAACAAAAACAGGTTCCAAAAAGGGAAAAAATTAGACTCAAAAACTGAAAAAAAAAACGACAAGGTGTAAGCTTGAGAAAAACCAATGTGCATTTTGTAAAGAGTTTGGACATTGGAAAGATAAATGCCCCAAGAAAAATCTAAAAGAGGGGCCCAAGAACCCCAAGAACGAGACTCCCTCTCCGGACAGTCATATCCTCTACGCGGGTGAGGATAGCGACTAGGGGGGTCAGGGCTCGAAGCCCCTCCCCGAGTCCTGGGTAACTATAAATGTAGAGGGGAAACCGGTTGGCTTCATGGTGGACACGGGAGCCCAATACTCAGTCTTAAACCAAAAAGATGGACCCATGTCCAAGAAAAGTAGCTGGGTGCAGGGAGCAACCGGGACTAAATGATATGGATGGACTACAAAACGGCATGTGAACTTGGGGGCCCACCAGGTGACCCATTCTTTTCTGGTGATACCTGAGTGTCCAGCGCCCTTGTTGGGAAGGGATTTACTGTCTAAAGTGAATGCCCAAATTAATTTCGACCACGGACAAGTGTCGGTTTTAGATGGGATGGGGCATCCTCTTCAGGTCCTTTCTCTGGCATTAAAAGATGAATACAGACTCTACTTGCCAGAGGCCCCAGCGACAATAAGCCCCAAAGTACAACCATGGGTTCAAAGATACCCTCAGGCCTGGGCTTAAACAGCAGGAATGGGACTGGCCAAACAGAGGCCCCCTATCATTGTGGAACTGAAAGCCAGTGCTTCCCCGGTGAGGGTACGGCAGTATCCCATGAGTCAAGAGGCTTGACAAGAAATTACTCCTCATATACAATGCCTCATGGACGCTGGGGTCCTGAAAAGGTGCCAGCCCCCATGGAACACTTCCCTGTTGCCTGTAAAAAAGCCCGGGGGAACTGATTTTAGACTGGTTCAAGATCTACGAGAAGTCAACAAACGGTTTGCCTCTTGCCCCCGCAAGCCAAGAGATCTTTGCCTTCAAATGGCAGGAAGACGGTGGTCAGACCCCTGTGCAGCTGACATGGATTCGCTTACCACAGGGTTTGAAAAATTCGCCCACGTTATTTAATGAGGCCCTGGACGAAGACCTCCATGAGTATCGGGTTAAACACCCTACCATTGTTTTATTACAATATGTTGATGACCTTATGCTGGCAGCGGCTACAGAGAAAGAGTACCAAGAGGCAACAGGTGACCTTCTCCAAACCTTGGGGACTTTAGGTTACAGGGCCAGTGCCAAAAAGGCCCAGATTGCCAAGCAAGAGGTTACATACCTCGGTTATAAGATAAAACAGGGCCAGAGGTGGCTAACACAGGCTATGAAAGAAACCATCCTCCAGATCCCTGAGCTGGCTAACCCTAGACAAGTGAGAGAATTTCTGGAAACTGTGGGATATTGCCGGTTATGGATCTTGGGGTTTGCAGAAAAGGCCAGGCCCCTATATGAAGGGACCAAAGAAAACAAGGACTGGAAATGGACTGAGCCAATGAAAGAGGCCTTCCAAGAGCTCAGGCGAGCCTTGCTAGAGGCTCCTGCCCTTGCCCTCCCTGATCCATCTAAGCCTTTCCAATTATTTGTAGATGAAAAGCAGGGGATAGGAAAAGGGGTACTAACACAGAGATGGGGACCATGGAAGTGACCTGTAGCTTACCTTTCCAAGAGACTGGACCCAATGGCAGCCGGATGTCCACCTTGCCTCCGTATCATCACGGCCACTGTGCTCTTAACCCACGATGCTGATAAACTGACTTACGGACAGAGACTCTTGGTCTACACTCCTCATGCCATAGAGAGAGTTTTAAAGCAACCCCCAGGTAAATGGATTTCTAATGCCTGCTTGACGCACTACTAGGCCTTGCTACTTGACACCCCACAGATTCATTTCCAAATGCCCTGCACTCTAAATCCGGCCACTCTTTTGCCCAATCCGGAGGAAAATAGCCCCCTCCATGATTGTGATGAGATACTGGCCGGGGTAACAGCAATACGAAAGGACTTAACCGATACTCCACTGGATAACAGTGAGCTAAAATGGTTCACAGATGGCAGCAGTTATGTAAAAGATGGACAGAGACGGGCGGGAGCCGCAGTAGTAGGTGACTCTGGACAGATGACATGGGCAGAGGCCCTTCCCCCGGATACCTCAGCACAAAAGGCAGAGTTAATTGCCCTGATTCAAGCATTAGAGAGAGCCAAAGGAAAAAGAATAACTATTTTCACTGAGAGTCGCTATGCTTTTGGCACGGTACACATCCAGGGCCTGATATATCAGGAACGGGGGTTTTTGACAGCTGAAAGAAAAGAAAATAAAAATTTGCCTGAAATCTGTAGACTTTTAGAGGCTGTACAGATGCCTTGGGCTGTGTCAATAGTACACGTACCTGGACATCAGAAGGGTGACAGCCCCACGGCACGAGGGAATCATGCCGCAGACCTGGCAGCTCGAAAAGTAGCTGATGAAGATTTCATCACCCCTGTGTTGGCGATCGGACTTCCACCTCCAGGTGAAGATGGGTGGTACCGAGACTCAGACGGCTACTTGATACTCCCTGCTCAGTTGGGATGGCAACTATGTGAGCATTTACACTTGTCTACTCATCTGGGAGAAAAGAAGACTCTGATGCTCTTTCAAACTGTGCGTCTGCGATTTCCCTGGCACCAGACAACTGTAAAGAACATAGTGCATGCTTGTAAGGCGTGTCAACAGATGAGGCCAGGAAAAAGACAACATGCAGGACTGAGGTATCGGGGAGAAGGACCAGGGCAACACTGGGAAATAGATTTCACCGAGGTAAGGCCAGGCAAGTATGGTTACTGGTACTTGTTAGTGTTGGTGGATACCTTCTCAGGGTGGGTGGAGGCTTTTCCTACAAAGGGAGAGACTGCGATGATAGTGGCGAAAAAGATTTTAAAAGAAATACTTCCCAGGTTTGGCCTGCCGGTGACCATCAGCTCTGATAATGGACCTGCTTTTGTGAGTCAAATAGTTCAGAGCCTTGCCCTAGCCCTGGGGACTAAATGGAAGTTACATTGTGAATACAGTCCACAGAACTCAGGGCAAGTAAAAATAATGAATCGGACCCTAAAAGAAACTTTAACTAAATTGGCTATAGAGACTGGTGGGGACTAGGTGACCCTCCTTCCCTTTGCCCTCTTCCGTGCGCGTAATACTCCTTATCAACTTAATCTGACCCCATTTGAAATTCTGTATGGGAGACCTCCCCCTGTATGTCCAATATTTGAAGGAAAGAAACTACCTACCGCCTCCCATGTTGGGACAATTCCAAGAGGCCTTGATGACCTTAAGCAAGGTGCACTCTCGTGTCTGGAAACTGCTCCGGGAAATACATGTGGGTCAAAATAAGGGAACTATTCCCTCACATGACATTGGCCCAGGAGATTAGGTATGGGTCCAAATGCACCAAACCAAGGCACTAGAACCCAAATGGAAGGGTCCTTATGTTGTTCTTCTTACCACCCCAACTGCCCTAAAGGTCGACGGTATCGGGCCTTGGGTGCATTGCAACCATGTATGCCCAGCTACTTCAGCAGAGCAGGAAGACGCTAAAAAAAAAAAAAAAAAATGGGAAGCGTCTCTGCACCCGTCCAACCCCCTGAGGCTGAAGCTCCAGCGTCGTCAACAGGACCAAGACAACTTGTCTGGACCATCTTATAGATGACCATGTTACTCTGCTCCGAAGTTGCCAGCGTGAACCCGCACCAACCCGTCAGAATCACCTGGAAACTGCAAAATGGACTAACACGTGAGATGCTTAACTCCACCACCACAATACATCCACCAAATACTTGGTGGCCAGACTTATACTTTGACCTTAAGCTGGTGGTGAATGTACCCTGGAAGAGGGGCAAGCTCCAAAATCATGCATTCTGGGCATGTCCAGGTGCGCCCAGGCATAACTGGAAGATCTGTGGGGGGATAGAGGGGGGACTCTGTGCTGCCCTAGGAGAAGAGTGTTGTTTTTATGCTGATCACACAGAAATAGTTAGAAAATCTATGGCCAAAGTAAGAGAGGGACTAGCCCAATGTAAACGAGAACGTGAGGCTCAACAAGGATGGTTTGAGTCTTGGTTTCAACAATCCCCTTGGTTGACCACCCTAATCTCCACCTTGCTGGGACCCCTGCTAGTACTTCTACTGATGCTTACCTTTGGCCCATGTATTATCAATAGACTTGTAGCCTTTGTAAAGAAACACATAAATACAGTACAGCTGTTTGTGCTTCGGCAACAGTATCAAACTGTGTCTCAGGACCGAGAGGAAGATTCCTCTATATGATCTAAGGACAGGGGGCAATGTTAGGGACCAAACGATGGGCTCTAGGACCTGAGTCATGTTTACCAGAAAAAGACAGGACATGCTCTCATCCTGCCTGGCCAATCATGTAACACCAGCTACTCCTGTAACTGAGACAAAGAACTGCCTGTATATAAGCCACCATACTCCTTTGTTCAGGGCTCTTGCTGGATTCCACTGTGCTGGAAGAGACTTGGGCCCTAGCGCACTAGAAATAAACTCCCTTCTTGCCTTTGCATTACTGTGGTGGACTTGCTCTCTCGGTCGGTTCGGAGATACGGGCTCGGTGCATAACAAAAGTCACTGCACACTTCCTCACTTCAAGTGACAAAAATTTATTATCTCATAATTCTGTAAGTCAGGCATTAAGGTTAGTATAATTGGTTCCTCTGCTCTTGATTTCATGAAGCCAGAATCAAGGGATCAGCTGAGTATGGTCCTATGAGATGCACTGAAGAGAACCTGTTCATAAGTTCATTCAGGTTGTTGACCAGACTGTTGTTGATGTTGCAGTTATGGAACCGAGGTTTCCATTTCCAGCTGATGTTTGCTTCAAAAGGCTGTGTGCTTTCCTTGTCATGCTTTCACATGATCTGCTTACCAACTGCTGCTTCTCCTTCGGTGTCATCTTTCCTGACCTCTCTACATACCACTTGAGCTAACTCTTCTGCCTTCTGTCCTGCTTTTTAAAGGCACCTGTGATTGCAAAAGGTCCCCCTAGATTATCGAAAATAATCTCCCTATTGTGTTGTAAGCTGACTAATAACCTTAATATAGTATTCATCTATGCCCACTTTCCCAGGTGGCACTAGTGGTAAAGAACCTGTCTGCCAATGCAGGAAACTCAAGATACACGGGTTCAATCCTGGGTTGAGAAGATCCCATGGTGGAGGTTATGGCAACCCACTCCAGTATTCTTGCCTGGAGACTCCCACGGACAGAGGAACCTGGCAGGCTATAGTCCATTGGGTCTCAAACACTTGGACATGAAGTGACTTCCTTCTTCCTCTTTTTCATCAGCAAAGTTACTTCCCAACAGTACCTACATTAGTGTTTGAAGGAAAAACAAAGGTGAAGCAATCTTGTAAGGAGAGGAATAGCATTAGAATTCTGCCTGCACAGTACTGAAGAGGGAGAAAGGAATCCTAACATATTGTTATAGAGGAGCATCAAGAAATCTTTGAAATGTTCAGGATAATGTCTATAAGAAACAAGAACTATAGGCTCTAAACAAAATAAATAATGAAAGTTTTTTTGTTTTGTTTTGTTTTTAATTTTTATTTTTACTTTATTTTACCTTACAATACTGTATTGGTTTTGCCATACATTGACATGAATCCACCACGGGTATACATGTGATCCCAAACATGAACCCCCCTCCCACCTCCCTCCCCACAACATCCCTCTGGGTCATCCCCGTGCACCAGCCCCAAGCATGCTGTATCCTGTATCGGACATAAACTGGCAATTCGATTCTTACATGATAGTATACATGTTTCAATGCCATTCTCCCAAATCATCCCACCCTCTCCCTCTCCCTCTGAGTCCAAAAGTCCCCTATACACATCTGTGTCTTTTTTGCTGTCTTGCATACAGGGTCATCATTGCCATCTTTCTAAATTCCATATATATGTGTTAGTATACTGTATTGGTGTTTTTCTTTCTGGCTTACCTCACCCTGTATGATCGGCTCCAGTTTCATCCATCTCATCAGAACTGATTCAAATGTATTCTTTTTAATGGCTGAGTAATACTCCATTGTGTATATGTACCACAGGGGCTTCCCTGGTAGCTGAGAGGTTAAAGTGTCTGCCTCCAATGCGGGAGACCTGTGTTAGATCCCTGGGTCAGGAATATCCCCTGGAGAAGGAAATGGTAACCCACTCCAGTATTCTTGCCTGGAGAATCCCATGGACAGAGAAGCCTGGTAGGCTACAGTCCACGGGGTTGAAAAGAGTCAGACGCGACTGAGCAACTTCACTTACTTTCTGTCTTTGTTAAATAATAGAGACTTAAAATTGCCTTCTTTATTTCTTAATTATTGAGATAGTTTATTAAGCTAGTTTACATTACAATTGTCTCAGTGTTATCTTTACAAACTCATAAAAAATGAAAAAGCTGAAGACACAGCATTCTAGTCCGCTGCAGGCTTGAGCAAAACAGGAAACCAGGTGGGATCAGTATGTGTTGGGGGCCAGTGAGAAAAGAAGACAGCAGATTGTGTGCCTGAGACCTTCAGGAACAAAGTAAAAGCTTAACTGGCAGCCCAACCATGAAAAGTTATTCAGTGTCAGAAACAACATTTTGTTTTTCGATTTAATTACCTCAAACCAAAATTTAAAGTTGTTTTATTGGTTCTTTGATATTTTTGATCCAATAAAAAAAATGATGCTTTTGAACTGTGATGTTGGAGAAGACTCTTGAGAGTACCTTGGACTGCAAGGAGATCCAACCAGTCCATTCTGAAGGAGATCAGTCCTGGGTTTGCTTTGGAAGGAATGATGCTAAAGCTGAAGCTCCAGTACTTTGGCCACCTCATGTGAAGAGTTGACTCATTGGAAAAGACTCTGATGCTGGGAGGGATTGGGGCAGGAGGAAAAGGGGATGACAGAGGATGAGATGGCTGGATGGCATCACGGATGCGATGGGCATGAGTCTCAGTGAACTCCGGAAGTTGGTGATGGACTGGGAGGCCTGGCGTGCTGCAATTCATGAGGTCACAGAGTCGGACACGACTGAGCAACTGAACTGAATTGAACTGATATTTTTGATAGTCTGGTTTTTTGCCTCACAAGTTCAAATAATCCAAGGAAACGTGTAGTCTGCTTGATTTATATAAAGCTGAATGTATATATAGCCCTGGTAACTCAAACGGTAAAGAATCTGCCCACATTGCAGAGGACCCAGGTTCGATCCCTGGTTGGGAAGATCCCTTGGAAAAAGGAATGGTTTTCCACTCCAGTATTCCTTCCTGAAGAATTCCATGGATGGAGGAGCCTGGCAGGCTACAGTCCCTAGAGTCTCAAAGACTTAGACATGAGTGAGTGACTAACCCAGTACAAGATTATATATATATGTGTGTGTGTGTGTGTGTGTGTGTGTGTGTATATATATATATATATATGCATGTATTTTTACATTATTTTTAAACATGAATTTTGAAATTTGGAATTTACATATGAAAACAATACAAATTTTCTTTAGTGTCTTTTTATACTACTTTATGATTTATAAATTTCCCTTTGTATAAAAAAATAAGCATTATTTTAAATTAATAATGAAATAGCTGCTAACAAGTTACATTTTTTGCATTACTGGTAGCATCTATTATTTTTCCTCTTCCTACTTCCTTCCTACTTTATTCTTTGGTTCAGTGTAAAGTATATCTGGAGGCTCCAAAATTTACAGCATCAGTTCAGTTCAATTCAGTTCAGTCACTCAGTCCTGTCTGACTCTGCAATCCCATGAATTGCAGCACGCCAAGCCTCCCTGTCCATCACCAACTCCTGGAGTTCACTCAGACTCATGTCCATCGAGTCAGTGATGCCATCCAGACATCCAGCAGAGGATGCTCATCCTCTGTCATCCCCTTCTCCTCCTGCCCCCAATCCCTCCCAGCATCAGAGTCTTTTCCAATGAGTCAACTCTTCGCATGAGGTGGCCAAAGTACTGGAGCTTCAGCTTTAGCATCATTCCTTCCAAAGAACACCCAGGACTGATCTCCTTTAGAATGGGCTGGTTGAATCTCCTTGCAGTCCAAGGTACTCTCAAGAGTCTTCTCCAACACCACAGTTCAAATGCATCAATTCTTCAGTGCTCAGCCTTCTTCACAGTCCAACTCTCACATCCACACATGACTACTGGAAAAAACCATAGCCTTGACTAAACTGACCTTAGTCGGCAAAGTAATGTCTCTGCTTTTGAATATGCTATCTAGGTTGGTCATAACTTTTCTTCCAAGGAGTAAGCATCTTTTAATTTCATGGCTGCAGTCACCATTTGCAGTGATTTTGGAGCCCCAAAAATAAAGTCTGACACTGTTTCCACTGTTTCCCCATCTATTTCCCATGAAGGGATGGGACTAGATGTCATGGTCTCGTTTTCTGAATGTTGAGCTTTAAGCCAACTTTTTCACTCTCCTCTTTCACTTTCATCAAGAGCCTTTTAATTCCTTTTCACTTTCTGCCATAAGGGTGGTGGGATCTGCATATCTGAGGTTATTGATATTACTCCCAGAAATCTTGATTCCAGCTTGTGTTTCTTCTAGCCCCTCGTTTCTCATGATGTACACTGCTGCTGCTGCTGCTAAGTCGCTTCAGTCGTGTCCAACTCTGTGCCATCCCATAGATGGCTCCACCGTCCCTGGGATTCTCCAGGCAAGAATGCTGGAGTGGGTTGCCATTTCCTTCTCCAATGCATGAAAATGAAAAGTGAAAGTGAAGTCACTCAGTTGTGTCCAACTCTTCGCGACTCCATGGACTCCACTTACCAGGCTCCTCCATCCATGGGATCTTCCAGGCAAGAGTACAGGAGTGGGTTGCCATTGCCTTCTCCAATGATGTACATTGCATATAAGTTAAATAAGCAGGGTGAAAATATCCAGCCTTGACGTACTCCTTTTCCTATTTGGAACCAGTCTGTTGTTCCATGTCCAGTTCTAACTGGTGCTTCCTGACCTGCATACAGATTTCTCAAGAGGCAGGTCAGGTGGTCTGGTATTCCCATCTCTTTCAGAGTTTTCCACAGTTTATTGTGATCCACACAGTCAATGGCTTTGGCATAGTTAGTAAAGCAGAAATATATGTTTTTTTCTGGAACTCTCTTGCTTTTTCCATGATCCAGCGGATGTTGGCAATTTGATTTCTGGTTCCTCTGCCTTTTCTAAAACCAACTAGAACATCAGGAATTTCACTGTTCATGTACTGCTGAAGCCTGGCTTGGAGAATTTTGAGCATTACTTTACTAGTGTGTGAGATGAGTGCAATTGTGTGGTAGTTTGAGCATTCTTTGGCATTGCCTTTCTTTGGAATTGGAAAGAAAACTGACATTTTCGAGTCTCGTGGCCACTGCTGAGTTTTCCAAATTTGCTGGCATATTAAGTGCAGCACTTTCACAGCATCATCTTTCAGGATTTGAAATAGCTCAACTGGAATTTCATCACCTCCACTAGCTTTGTTCATAGTGATGTTTTCTAAGGCCCCTTGACTTCCCATTCCAGGATGTCTGGCTCTCGGTGAGTGATCACACCATCATGATTATCTGGGTCATGAAGATCTTTTTTGTACAGTTCTTCTGTGTATTCTTGCCACCTTGTAATATCTTCTGCTTCTGTTAGGTCCATACCGTTTCTGTCCTTTATCGAGCCTATCTTTGCATGAAATGTACCTTTGGAATCTCTAATTTTCTTGAAGAGATCTCTAGTCTTTCCCATTCTGTTCTTTTCCTCTATTTCTTTGCATTGATCACTAAGGAAGGCTTTCTTATCTCTCCTTGCTATTCTCTGGAACTCTGCATTCATATGCTTATATCTTTGCTTTTCGCTTCTCTTATTTTCACAGCTATTTGTAAGGCCTCCCCCAGACATCCATTTTGCTCTTATGCATTTCTTTTCCATGGGGATGGTCTTGATCCCTGTCTCCTGTACAATGTCACGAACCTCTGTCCATAGTTCATCAGGCATTCTATCTATCATACTGCAGTATAAAAATGAATGAGGCAGTCCTAGACTTTGATAATATTGGTTTGTGATGGAAAGACAGGCCCAAAAAATTTCAATTCACTGTGTACAGAAAATGTGACAAATGAGGAAGTTTCTACAAGTCAGCATGAAAAGATAAGGAATGTACAGAATGTAAAGTTACCACCCAGCAGTTGGACTGACTGGTGGAAAAGGTTTATTTTACAGATCTCTTCTTCAAGGGTGATTTATACCATACATTTTTGAGGTTGAATTTTGATACATTATATTTGGTGAGATTCATCCTGATATCAGATACCTATTCCTGCCACAGTAAAGTAGTTTTGCACTGGAGGAGGAAGGGACACTTCTTGATGTAAGTTGCTTATCCAACTGGCCAAGAGCATCCAGTTGTCCAAGGATACCTTTTCTTGGTACCTATTCTACTTTTTTCTCATGATAATGTTAGTCCCCCCAAAAAATAGTGTATATTAGTTATACCACCCCTGATCTTTATTAACCTGATTCAGTACTCTTCCAAAGAGATGATGTAAGCAAAAGCATTGTGAATTTTGTGTAAACCTGGATCCACACGAGAGATAATCTCTCCCTACCATGACATATCACATGCATACTCAAAAATCAAAATATTAGATTCATGCAAATGATTTTCATAGATCCCCTGCCCACTTTCAATTATATTCCATTCCAATAGAGAAGTCCTAGGACAGTCACCACTATTATGGAAGATTAAACATTTTTTTTCAGTGCCTATGTGGAATGACTCTGAGTTTATTATCAGTGAAGATACCTCAGTTTATACTGGTGCTGGTATGCAAAGCGTTAAGTGGTTAGTGCCCACGTACATTGCTTTACTTTTTTCTTACATGGGGAAGGAGGAGAAGGGAGTAAAATACTACAAAGAAAGCTGCATTTTTAGTTGGAGCATGCAGGGTCTAATCCCTGACCAGGGATCAAACCCAGGTCCCCTGCATTGAGAGCTCGGAATCATAGCCACTAGACCACCAGGGAAGTCCCCTGTACTTTTACATGAATCATGAGTCATGCTCCTAGTTATAGCTGTGGTGATAATTAAGGACATTGCAGCTTTGTTACTTCTCCCACCAGTTACCAGGCGTGTGATAATTTAGTAATTCCCATTAGACATGATATAAGTATGTGTGTATGCCTGTAGGCATATATTTGTTTCTACTTGTAGTAATTTCAGATTCTCTTTGTGTTTTCACATTTTCAAGGAGCAATTTCCAAATGCACATGACAGTGCATTTTTCTGGAAATATTAATTCTGTGTAAAAGTTATTTAAAATTTCTCATGTAAATCACCTATCATAGGCTTTCTGGGCTTCAAAATCACTGTGGACATTGACAGCTACATGAAAATAAAAGATGCTTGCTCCTTGGAAGAAAAGCTATGACAAACCTAGACAGTGTAGTAAATAATAGAGACATCACTTTGCTGACAAACGTCCATATAATCAAAGGTATGGTTTTTCCAGTGGTCATGTATGAATATGAGAGTTGGACCATAAAGAAGGCTGAGCACAAAAGAATTGATGCTTTCAAACTGTGGTGTTGGAGAAGATTCTTGAGAGTCCCTTGGACTACAAGGAGATCCAACCAGTCAATCCTAAAGGAAATCAACCCTGAATATTCATTGGAAGGACTGATGCTGAAGGTGAAGCTCCAGTACTTCGGCCACCTGATGCAGTGAACCAACTCATTGGAAAAAAACCCTGATGCTGGAAAAGATTGAAGGCAGGGGGAGAAGGGGCAACAGAGGATGAGATGGTTGGATGGCATCACTGACTCAATGGACACGAGTTTGAACAAACTTTGGGAGATGGTAAAGGTAAATGGTCAAGAGCAGGCTTGCTGCGGTCCATGGGGTTGCAGAGAGTCAGACACAACTGAGCGGCTGAACAACAGCAAGAGTATAGCTAGCCATAAAGACCACAAAAATAAAACTAGGGTTATCCATTGTAAAGTGGAGATCATAGGAAGTAGTCTGGTAAATTTTTGTAAGGGATGTACAATAAATGAATACCCCCAGAAAAGAATACTGACTATTTCACCTTCCGCTTCAATGCAGGGTGAAATGTATATAATCAATTCTGATGAGTCTATGGATCATCTGGGTAGCTTTACTAATTTTGACTGGACTCATTCTTGTGTCTGTATTTGTCTGTGTATCAAGTAGGCAGTCTTGCTAAATTTGTCTAGGTTTTTGTTTGTTGTTTTTCATGTATTTGGGGCTTGGTTGGCTGTAGGTTTGTCTAGAATATCCTTAGCTGAGAAAATGGGCTCTTCTCCAAATGATCTGTGTTTTCCATTAGATTAGCTTCTTCTCACAAGGGAGGGAGGTACCCAACTGAGAGAACAGAATCAGGCAAGGCACTTGAAAGTTGCAGACCATCACTTCAAAAACACAGGAAATCACAGGACAGTCCAGATGCAGGATATGAAGAAATGGGCTTTGCCTCTTACAGAGAGAAGCTGCAAAGTCACTTTGCAAAAGCATGAATATGGGGTTGAGTGAAAAATTGGGATCACTTTTGCAATCAAGACACTAATATACGTGTATAAAGGGTCATGATATTTACTATGGAGAGAAAGAAGAGAAGAGTTCAAAAGACAACAGAAGGCTATTTGCACAGAAATACTGAGCTATGGAAATGTTCTGGGTTCCTTGGTGGTTCAGGTGATAAAGAACCACCTGCCAATGCAGGAGAAGGAGGCAGGAGAGGCGTGTTTGATCCTTGGGTCAGGAAGATCCCCTGGAGTAGGATCCCACTCCAGTGTTCTGGCCTGGAAAATACCATGGACAGCCTACAGTGCTTGGTGTCACAAAGAGTTGGACATGACTGAGCACAGAACAGCAGCAACAGCAGCAGGCTTTTAATTGAGGGAAAAAGGAAAACCATTGGAGGATTTTAAACAAAAGAGTCATGTCCACATGAAGGGATATGAAGGAAGCAATTAGCATAAATCTGGAGTTCAAAGGTGAGGTCTAAGTTGAGAATACACATGTAATCTGCTAAAGTTTTAAAATTCTCATTTATATTACATACATTCAATAAATTTCATTAAATTATATTTATATGAACTTAATTTATCATGAAATAATATGAAATCCAGATTTCTGTAAACATATGTGAGAAAGTTGTACCATTTGCAGATTTGATAAATATGGTTTCTATATCTGCTCCCAAGGTTAGCATGTAAGAAACAAACCCAGTTATTTGCTTTTTGCATCCATATAAATCAGTGGTTACTAGAAAAAGAATATTTTTAATCTTGGTTGCATTTTGCTACCAAGAAAAATAAACTATGTTTACTTTTAACATCATTTTTTTTCAAATAAACATAGTTTATTTAAATATTGCCTCTCCGCTCCCCACCCCCCCGCCCCCCTCTTTGGCATGTCCATGAATCTCCTCCGGTCCTGGATCATTTTTCACCTATATGAATGTTAAAGACATCAACCAATGAAATGTTTTACTTGTATTAAAGTAATATATACACACAAATGATTAAATAAATATATGTAATTTGGGGAGAATCAGTGTAGAACCTAAAAGAAAAGCCATGGCTTAATTCCAACAGAAAGTGTATATAGTTGTGATCTTTCTGTATTTCTAGGAAGCTAACACAATTGACCCAACTCAGAAATTCCAATTAACTTGGCATCTGTTGAAAACAGAGCAGAACAGCAAACAATCTGTTTCAAATATTTTTGCATAAAGTGGCTAACAGACAGTTTAATAAAGCAAAAAAAAATTAGGGGAATAAGTTTAGTAATTTACTGACAATTAAGTAATGAGTAGTTGATAACTTGTAAGAAAAGGCAATTCAGGTAACCAATCATAAACAAGCAGAGAATAGGAATTTAGAGTTTTAAGGAAGAAGCATAGAAAACAATAACTTCAGGAAGGTGTAGCATTCTACTAATAACACTAAGAAAGATTTATTTAATGCAAGATATGAATTTCAAAAAAATGTATCCTATGGTTATTAAAAATTGATAAAGCAAATTATGATACTATAGGAATATATATTGAGACACTTGTAAGTGAAGCTTCTTTGATGATGATATTCTGAATTTCCTCAGTGAAGATTCTGTCAGTCTCAAAATTTACAGCACTGTACTGAAATGTAAAAGGTGATCAAATATTAAAGTCCTAAGCGATCCACATGACTCATTGTTAATAACAAGTTCTCTCCCTTTTAGATTTCAGTTACAAACAATGAATAATTTCTAGACTAGACAACATAGTCACTATAGTTAAGAATACTATATTTTATATCTGAGTGATATATGAAACCACTGGAGGATTTTAATGGTAATATGATATATTCTGACATATTTTGTTGTTGCCAATTGTTATCTTCGACAGCTTAATTGAGGTATACTATCAATACCATAAAATGTACCCATTTAAATGTTAGTGCACATACTGGTATAACTATATCAACACAGTCTAATGTATATTTGGAATGTATATGGAATATTTACATCACCCCTAAACATTTCCTGCTGCCCAATTTTCAATCAAATGTCTTCTATCTCTTACTCAAGAAAATATGGATCACTTTTTGATATGTAGGCTTGCTGTGTTTAGAAATTTCATATGTTTGTAGCATATTTTTGGATTCCACATACAAGCAAAATCATATGTTATTTGTCTTTTTCTGACTTACTTCAGTCAGTGTGGCAATCTCTAAGTCCATCCATGATGCTACAAATGACATTATTTCATTCTTTTTTATGGCAGCATAATATTTCATTGTATATATGTACCACATCTTCTTTATGCATTCCTGTGTTGATGGACATTTAGGTTGTGTCCTTATTCCAGCTAATATAAATAATGCTCCAGTGAACACTGGGGGGCTTGTATTGTTTCTAATTATGATTTTCTCCAAATATATGTCCATAAGTAGGATTGCTGGATCATATCATAGCTGTATTTTTAGTTTTTAAAGGAATGTCCATATTGGTATTGTTCAGTTGCTCAGTTGTGTCTGACTGTTTTTGACCACATGGATTGAAGCATGCCAGGCTTCCCTGTCCTATACTGTCTCCTGGAGTTTGCAACTCATGTCCATTGAGTCAGTGATGCCATCCAGCCATCTCATCCTCTGTCACTGTCTACCCCCACTGCCCCTCAGTCTTTCCCAGCATCAGGGTCTTTTCGAATGAGTTGGTTCTTCACATCAGGTGGCCAAAGTGTTGGAGTTTCAGCTTCAGCATCAGTCCTTCCAGTGAAGATTCAGTGTTGATTTCCTTTAGGACTGACTGGTTTGATCTCCTTGCTGTCCAAGGGACTCTCAAGAGTCTTCAGCACCACAGTTTGAAAGCACCAATTCTTCATTGCTCAGCCTTCTTTATTGTCCAACTTTCACATTTGTACAGAGCTATTCCAATTTGCATTCCCATTAACAGTGTAGGAGGGTTCCCTTTTCTCAGCATTTATAGCTAATAGATTTTTTTGTTGATGTCTGTTCTCAGTGGTGTGAGATGATAACCCATTGTCGTTTTGATTTGCATTTCTGTAATAATTAGTGATGTTGAGCATGATTTAATATGATTTTTTGGCTATTTGTACGTCTTTCTTGGAGAAAAGTATACTTAGATCTTCCTCTCACTTTTTGATTGGTTGTTTGATTTTGATATTGAATTTCATGAGTTGGTTGTATATTTGGGGCTTAATGCTTTATTGGTCACTTTATTTGCAAATATTTTCTTCCATTCTGATGGTTGTTTTCTTGTTTCCTTTGCTGTACAAAAGCTTTCAAGTTCAATTAGGCCCCATTTTTTTAAATTTTTGTTTTTATTTTCATTACTCTAGGAGGTAGCAGAGAAGGCAACGGCACCCCACTCCAGTACTCTTGCCTGGAAAATCCCATGGATGGAAGAGCCTGGTAGGCTGCAGTCCATGGGGTCGCTAAGGGTCAGACATGACTGAGCGACTTCACTTTCACTTTTCACTTTTCACTTTCATGCATTGGAGAAGGAAATGGCAACCCACTCCAGTATTACTGCCTGGAGAATCCCAGGGACAGGGGAGCCTGGTGAGCTGCCGTCTATGGGGTCTCACAGAGTTGGACACGACTGAAGCGACTTAGCAGCAGCAGCAGCAGCAGGAGGTGAATCAAAAAAGATCAAATGAACTTATTCAGAAAACAGAAATAGAGTCGCAAATGTAGAAAACAAATTTCTGGTCACTAGGGGGGAAAAGCAGGGGGTGAGATAAATTGGGAGATTGGGATTGACATATACAAGCTATTATGCATAAAACAGATAACTAATAAGAACTAGGACAGCACAGTAACTCTACTCAATACTTTGTAATGGCCTTAATGTAGGAAGAGAACCTAAAATATAGAAGATGTATATGTGTCTATATATATATAACCGATTCACTTTGCTGTACAGCAGAAACTAACACAACATTGAAAATCACTATACTCCCAATAAGTATTATTAAAGAAGAAATTTCATATAAATAGATCATACAATAATTGTATTTTGTGTTAGGATTCTTTCTCTTAGCATGATGTTTTGAGATTTATCCATTAATATTATGTTAATATTTCATTAACATTAATGAATGTTAACATGTTAATATTTCATCCCCTTTTTATTGCTGAGAAGTGTTCCAACTTTTTCATAGATATAGCAAGAATCAGATTGACTGAAAAATCTTAAGAGATCACAAGTCTTACTCTCTAATTTTACAAACAAGATATTTGATATTCAGAAAAGTGAAGTGTCCAGAGAAAATACACAGAGCTAGTTGATGGCCAAGCCCTCTGACAATAGTAACCAACTCTCTGAACTTTAAAAAGAAAATGCCTCCATGACACTTTCTCTTTCCACTTTTTCCTGCCTTCTGTCCTGAATCTTATACCCATGAGTCATTTTTAATGTTTTCATTCTCTCTTCATGAATAGATTTCTCATTTATTCAAAAAATTTTTTGAAATTGAATTTCATCAACATTTATAATGAAGCCATATGCTTCTCCCTGCTTCTGTTTTATATTTCCTCTAGCTCTTATTTTTATTAGCCCAGAAAAACATCTCTTTAAGAAGTCCAACTTATAAAACTATGATAGTTTTGATTATACATTTTGATGTTATTTACATTTGTATTTCTCATTTATTTTGATGTTGTATCAATAATAACATTTACATTTTAAACCCTAGTACACTGCTTATTCCATTTGTTGAGGAAAGTTTTCTCTTCACCTATTTCATTTGATTTGTGACACTTCATCATCTAAACCTTCTACTTTATCTTCATAATATTCACTTTCCAGACTAAATTTCTTTCTTCAAGGATATTCCCTTTATGAAAATACCTACTGACATAAATAGCTCTCGATATAATACACAAATCTCAAAATGGCAACGAGTAGTTTGAAATGAGGTTGCTGACATTCGATACAGAGCCTGGTGGGCTGCCGTCTATGGGGTAGCGCAGAGTTGGACACAACTGAAGCGACTTAGCAGCAGCAGCATACAGTTTTCTTATTTCATTAGAGCAAATATATAAAGATTGATAGATTTCCTCTGTTAATAACAAATTTGACAGTGCTTGGAGAAAAACATCTGCATAACAATGGTACCAAAGTCAGATGTCAGCTTCTTTATTTTTTTAGACATGTTTTTAATGATTGAGTGCTGTCAGGTTTCAAGTTTCACCATCCCTTCTCCCCTCCTCCTGACCCACAGTTAGATAAACAGAGAACAGAGTCTTTGTGCTCCTTATCTCAACCTTGTCAGGAGGGTCACATTGACAATCCTCTGCTCACAATTGGAAACATTATGCCTGGCCCTACCCCTGCATCATAATAACATCCCCAAGCCAGTCTCATTTCCCAGCTCTCTCAAACCATTTTAGACCAACTTGGGAGGCCTACTCTTTACTCCTCCAAAACACTTATTTTGCAAGTGCAAACATACCTCATTTTATTGCACTTTCTTTTCTTGCACTTTGGAGATATTAAGTGTTTTACAAATTGAAAGTTTGTGCAACCTTGCCCCAAGTAAGTCTTTGGGCAGCATTTTTTGGAACACATTTGATCACTCTGTCTCTGTGTCACATTTTGGTAATTCTCAGAATATCTCAAACTTCTTCATTATCATTATATTTGCTATGGTGATCTGTGATCAGGGACTTTTGATGTCACTACTGTAATTGTTTTAGGGTGCAAACTGCATCCTGAGAATGAATCAATGAATTAACGTATACAAAAAGGCACAGGATAACACTAAAAAAAATTCAAATTTACCTAGTATTATTGGCATTTTTATTGATATTGTTGAAATAAGCATAGGGATAGGCATCAGACACTTGTTTTCCCAGTCCTATTGTTCAGTTATATTTGAACTGTGAAGAATGTTTTCACATTTCGTGTATTTCCGTTCAATTTGTAAAAGACTTTTCACTGCCAAAATGGACCTTAAATGCTAATTTTTATTTATATATGAACTCTCCTCACACTTTTCTCCTTCATTTTTTTTTTTCCTCTTCAATTAAAGTGCAGCAGTTCCTTAGATGATGCAATTGTCTTTGGCAGTATTGCTGAAAATCTCAGTTTTGAGGTAGCTAACAAATAAATTAAGGGAACAGTCAGTACCAGCTACTGACTTTGTGTCATCAGAGGCCAGGGAAACAACACAATACTTTTATTTTTTAGCTTCTTTGTTTGTTTGTTTATTTGTTTTTAGATTTTATGTATAACAATGAGATCACACAGTATTTGTTTTTTCCATTCAATTTATTTCTGATTTATTTATTTCATCCATGTTGTAGAAAATGGCAGGGCTTTTTTTCTTTTTTTCCTTGTTATGGCTAAATAATATTTCATTATAAATCCTTGCTCTTAAATGGTTTATAGTCCAATAGATCAATATAGTCAATATAATTATTTTTTCTTAATTCTTAAATTGAGTTCTCATTTTAGGAAGATTCAAATTGTACCATGTGGTGTAAATCAAGGTATATGAAGTGTAAATTTTTATTCTCTCAGTTGTATTCCTTTCCTCAAAAGAGAAAATTAAGGAATGGATTTCATGGTTTCCTACTTTCTGATTCTCAATTGGAAGCTCAAAATCTCATACTGTAGAGATTTTCAATCAGAATGACACTCAAAACCTGCCAGCTGAATAGTTTACTGTTATATTTAAAAGGCAACGGTTTCCCATATCATTTATCATCAGTGGAGAGAATTATAAAAGGTAAAATTAGAATAGATTAAGATACACTGTAGTTGTAGGTGAAATATTTAGCAAATTCATAAGTATATTTATATTTATCAATACCTAGTCACAGAAAACAAGCTGAGTAATTCATAGTATTCAAAAACCTAGCATTATATGAAGACTTCAGTTCAGTTCAGTTCAGTCGCTCAGTCGTGTCGGACTCTTTGGGACCCCATGAATCGCAGCACGCCAGGCCTCCCTGTCCATCACTAACTCTCGGAGTTCACTCAGACTCACGTCCATTGAGACAATGATGCCATCCAGCCATCCCATCCTCTGTCATCCCCTTTTCCCCCTGCCGCCAACCCCTCCCAGCATCAGAGTCTTTTCCAATGAGTCAACTCTTTGCATGAGGTAGCCAAAATACTGGAGTTTCAGCTTTAGCATCTTTCCTTTCAAAGAAATCCCAGGGCCGATCTTCAGAATGGATTGGTTGGATGCCTTTGCAATCCAAGGGACTCTCAAGAGTCTTCTCCAACACCACAGTTCAAACACATAAATTCTTCGGCGCTCAGCCTTCTTCACAGTCCAACTCTCACATCCATACATGACTACTGGAAAAACCATAGCCTTGACCAGATGGACCTTAGTCGGCAAAGTAATATCTCTGCTTTTGAATATGCTATCTAGGTTGGTCATAACTTTTCTTCCAAGGAGTAAACGTCTTTTAATTTCATGGCTGCAGTCACCATCAGCAGTGATTTGGAGCCCAAAGAAATAAAGTCTGACACTGTTTCCACTGTTTCCCCATCTATTTCCCATGAAGTGATGGGACCGGATGCCATAATCTTCGTTTTCTAAATGTTGAGCTTTAAACCAAATTTTTCACTCTCCTCTTTCACTTTCATCAAGAGGCTTTTTAGTCCCTTTTCACTTTCTGCCATAAGGGTGGTGTCATCTGCATATCTGAGGTTATTAATATTTCTCCTTGTGTTTCTTCCAGTCCAGCGTTTCTCATGATGTACTCTGCATATAAGTTAAATAAGCAGGGTGAAAATATCCAGCCTTGACGTACTCCTTTTCCTATTTGGAACCAGTCTGTTGTTCCATGTCCAGTTCTAACTGTTGTTTTCTGACCTGCATACAGATTTCTCAAGAGGCAGGTCAGGTGGTCTGGTATTCCCATCTCTCTCAGAATTTTCCACAGTTTATTGTGATCAACACAGTCAAAGGCTTTGGCATAGTCAATAAAGCAGAAATAGATGTTTTTCTGGAACTCTCTTGCTTTTTCCTAGGAACAATTATTTTCCGTGTTTTCTGGACTGAATATTTGCGTTCCCTGAAATTTCATATGTTAAAGCCCTAACCCCCAGTGTGACGTTATTTGGAAGTGAGGACCTTGGAAGGAAATAGATTTAAATGAGGTCATGAAAGTGGAACCCTCATAATGGGATTAGTGTTCTTATAAAAGAAAAGGAGAGATTTGAGTACTCTGTCTTATTCTATCTCTCTGTTTCTCTCTCAGCCCTGTAAGGACATAGCCAGAAGGTGCAGCCTATAAGCCAGTAAGTCCTTCATCAGGGACCAAATTGACCAGTAACTTGATCTTGGAATTCCTGACCTCTAGAACAGTAAGTAAGATGTAAATTCCTGTTTAAACCACCTAATCAATACTATTTTGCTAGAGCAATGAGAATTTGAGATGAGTATAGAAGGAATAAATAAGGCAAAAAGTAACTAAATGCAATGTAATTATAATAATTTTATCAATGAAAATAATACTTTTTTAACATATCAACAAACAGAAATCAAAAAGAAAAGTAAAAGGAATATACAGTCTTACAAGATAAAAAGTTAAAACTGATATTCTGTATTCTGGTGTTTTATAATTAGTCATTAAAAAGGAAACTACACACATCAGATATTTCTACACTACTGTCTAAACTCAGAAATAACTGGAATATGTGATATTTTCTTGAATAATTAATTTTCAGAATTAACAAATATGTTTTAAAATTAATTATATATATTGTTTTCTTACATTAATTTTCTGGTTACTCAGTATATGCTCATTATATCTTTTTAAAAAACATAAAAGATGGTTATTATAGTCTCTATATTTATTTAATTCTATATATTATTTAATAGATATTTTAACAAATTCAAATTACATTTAATATTTTAATTATATAAATCTGACAATGTCCTAAGTCAAGAAATAGTGTCTTTTTAAAAATTCAACCAATCAACATTAGAAAACTTGATATTTCATTGCCTTAACTTGAATTTAGTGATATTAAAAATACATGAATATAGAACTTTAGAGTTTCCAGTACTTCTATTAGTTACCTAGTCTTGTTCAAGCCCATTTCCCCCCATACTAGGGAAATTATTTGCACAGTTTCTAGTAATTTGTAAGAAATTTTCATATATTGAATGACGTTTCTTTGCATTCATATAGCATTTATTTCCAATTCACCTATGTGTCTTTTAAAATTCTCTTTATGGCATGTCATTTATGATTCTAGATGTCAATTTGTTATGAGCCAATCTTTTGTTCCTTTGGCGTCTTTTGTATGAGATGATACATACAAAATATATATATTTGGGTTCTTAATTTATTGTTTATTTCTTTTCATTTTTAGCTAGTAGACAAACACTGTGATATTTTTGTGGCATGTCTGTAAGAAGCACAGTGGATGAAGCACGGGACAGGAGTCAATGGTGTCGTCACTTATGTAGACCCATGGGATGTAGTTTGAGGTCTTTGGCTGATTAGTTGTAGTAAAATGAAAACAACCAAAAGACAGCTACTTCCCTCAGGCAATTGCACCTCTTGGCACACAAATGGTGCTGCTCCAAAGGTGTGCAAAAATGATAAAAGACTACAAGGAGAAAAGGTATCTTCTCATATCTGACAAAAGGAGTGAAGTTCTGTCAGCTATGACAGTTGGAGAGAAAGCAGTATTTTTGTCACCTTGTTAATGTCATAACTTTGGACGACCCACAACAATATGCATTCCAAAATGTTAATAGTGATAGAAGACTTGAAGAATACCAACTGGAGAAGCCAGCACTCAGCAGAGAGATATTAGGAAAGCAAAAGCAGCCATGAGGCAGGATAAAAACTTGTTCTTAAAAACAAGCAAGAAAGTTCCTGAAAATTCCCAGTGGCCAGGAAAGTAGCAGATAAGGAAAGTATTTGTGGTTTGGGAAATTTTGGTTATGTAGCTAGGTGACAAAAAGGTCATAAAAGTTTATGTGCCCTGAAACGTTACTGATGTTTATTGTGGTTATATTACATTTTGATGGTAATAATAGCCTTGTGCAGAGAAAAAAAATGAGATTAGTACATAATTCCATTTGCTGATTTGCTTACACATTCAAATTCAACATAAATGCAAAACATATAATTTTTATTATTTCACATCTGCTTTCAGAACCTACACATTTCCACTGGCTATTACTAGTCCTGAAAGTGAATTTCAAGCCATATTTAGTTTTAAGAGAAAATAGAAAGAATAGGGAGAAAAGTATTTTAAAAAGCAGTGAAAAGAAAGTATTAAGGAAAATGACAAAGATGATCAGGGACATGAAAAATAAAATAATATTTTGCTTAATATCTAAATCATTTTCATACAATATAAGCCATTCTTTCTGATGCATAAGCTCTAATATTCATTATTTTTCTTGTCAATTATTTTACTCTTGAAAACATTTCTTACCTTTAAAACATTAAATATAAGGCTACAAAGCCAGAAATTGATGTCTTAGAAATGCTACTTTTGGAAGAATAAGGTTGATGTTCTTCAGTATTCTAATCTCTTGAATTTCCTTTTGGTTTTATCAATGGATGATAGATTAGCAAAAGCTAAGATCAGTATGTGCATGTGTCTGTTGCAGAAAATAATTCATACACATCAGTGGGTGCAATCCTATATATGTTACCTCAAAAAAACTAATATGAAAGATGTTAGTCAAGATTCATGATGAGCAATACTAATTTTTAAAAAAATTTGAACACAGTGGTGGAAAACACTGAGAATCAAAGGCTGTGATAAGAATGTACAAAGATCTGTGTGACAGATTCAAATGAATAAAAATGTGATAGAAGCATGAACATTATCTTCCTGTTTCTTTAACTTGATACTGAGAAGAGTAATGGCCACAGACAAGATAAAAAGAAGCCCTGCTTTGTGGAATAGAATGAATTACTTTAGATTTAGAAATTATATTGACCCCTCATCTCAGACATTGAAGAAACTATAGAAGGATGGGGGAAATGGAAAGGATGAGAAGAAAACTGATTATTCACTTAGAACTTCATTTTGTCTGAAGTAATCACAAAGTAAGGGAAAAAAGTAGCAGTGACTTTTACTGATCATCAAAGCTGCAGATAAAAATTCAGACCAATAAGAATAGAAAAAGACATGAAATGATATAAAAGAATCACCGCTTCTCAATTTGAGAATGAGTTCAGAAATTCAATTATTAATTCAGGATCTATGTACTCTCTATTTTTTAATATTAATATTTAAGAACATATTAAAAATTAAATTATAGATGGCAGGTAAACATTTTTTTTTAAATAGCCAGAGAGGTTTAAAAGGACAAAAAGTAAACTTGTGGTGATGTTGAGTCACTTTATTATAATAGGATTAATGCACCTGAAGTGGATTTCATATTTGCAAATTTACAGAGAATTTATAAGAAACATTCATAAAAATATTTATGGAGAAGTGGTCAAGAAATACATAGAAAATGTGGAAGAATTATTGTATCATGGTCTGTATATGTAAAGTCAGTGCCAATACAAATATTATCTTAAAATATATAATTATTATCTACATAAAAAAATTTACTCATCTTTGAGACCAGTCTCAAAGTTTTATATCGCTGAGAGTTTCCCCAATATTTCTTCTTCTTATATAGACTTAAAAGCTCCTTATTGAACACTGTTTACAATAACAGCATAATGAGCAGTTTCTCCATTTATTAAATTAATAATGTTTGAAAGCCTACATGTGAATAAATACATGTACAAATTAATTTCAGGTTATCATAAATTTTATTAATTAAATAATACAGGTTACCCTGATTAAAAACATATATAAGCTACTACCCAAAGCAGTCTGCACATTTAATGTAATCTCTATCAAATTACCCATGACAAATAATCTTAGAACAAATGTCCTAAAATTGGATGAAATGATAAAAAATCCAGAATTGCCAAGGCAATCCTGAGGAAAAAGAACAAAGCTGGAGGCAAAACTCTATTAGACTTTAGACAATGCTACAAAACTATAGTAATCAAAACAATATGGTGTTGGCACAGAAACAGATATATGGACCACTGAAAGAGAATAGAGAGCCCAGAAATAAACCCACATACCTATGGCCAATTAACCTTCAACAAAGGAGGCAAGAATATATAAGGGAGAAAAAAGCAGTCTCTCCAGCAGGTGGTATTGAGAAAGCTGGAGAGCTACATGTAAGAGAATGAAATTAGAACAGCCTCTAATACCATACACACACAAAAAATAAGCTCAAAATGGAATAAAGAACTAAATGTAAGCCATTAAAATTAGATTTAGTTTTTGGACAATGACTCTACTGGGATACCAAACTTTATATAGGAAGAGCCTAATTTTGCTAATTGGACTTCCCTGGTAGCTCAGTGGTAATGCAGGAGACACAGGTTTGATTCCTGGGTCAGAAAGATTCCCTGGAGAAGGAAATGACAACCTGCTCCAGTAGTATTGCCTGGGAAATCCCATGTGCAGAGGAGACTGAAAGGCTGCAGTCCATGGGGTTGGAAGAAGAGTCAAAAATGACTTAGTGATTAAGCAAAACAGCAAGTTTTGTTAATAAAATGTATATACAAAACCAACATAAATATATAAGCATGTTTTCTTGATAAAATTATCAGGAGCAGCTCCTAGAGGAGGTGGTAATTAAATCCTGAATATGTGGTTCATGCATACTCAGTCATGTCTGACTCTGCCACCCCATAGACTGTGGCCCGTTAGGCTCTTCTGTCCATGGAATTTTCCAGGTAAGAATACTAGATGTGTTGCCATTTCCTACTTCAGGGAATCTTCCTGACCCAGAGATCAAACCCACATCTCCTGCATTGGCAGGCAGGTTCTTTATCACCAATGCCACCTGGGAAGCCCAGTACATGGTAAGATCTTGGTGAAAATCATTTAAGTGACAGTTACAAGGAGGTTGGCATAACTTTCTGCATGACTTTTTTCTATCATCAGTGAGTGATAGCAAGAGAAGTTCCAATTGAAAGAGAGAAAAGAATGAAAGGACTCAAAAATAGGAAAGTCCAGAGTGTTTATGAAGTATAGTTGATATATATCGTAGTTTAGCTGAAACATAGCAACCCACTCCAGTATTCTTGCCTGGAAAAACCCATGACAGAGGAGCCTGGTGGGCTATAGTTCATGGGATTCCAAAGAGCCAGACATGACTGAGCAACTAAACAACAATACTACAACTTAGGGGAACTATGAGAGAGAACATTGGAAGGAAGGATTTGAGGACATATTGCATCCAGCCTTGAATACCAAAATGTATCAATTGTAATTAATTTGGTAAGCAACAGGAAACAAATGATGGTTACTGAGCAAGAGAGTAGCATGAATGTCATTGTCTGTGGCAGAATTTCACTTTTTTTTAATATTGAAAAATGTTTTAGTGTGTTGCATTTTCTTTATCCATTCATCCATTGACAGACATTTAGTTTGCTTCTAAATGTCTTGACTCCTGTCACAGATGGGAATTCTTTACCGCTGAGCTACCAGGGAACCTAAACCTCTTGACTCTTGTGAATAATACTGAAATGAACATGGGAGTGCAAATATGTCTTCAAGATGCTAATTTTCTCTCCTTTGGATAGGTACCCAGAAGTGGAATTGCTATGTCATATGATAGTTCTATTTTGATTTATACTCCACATTGCAAATGCTGGATATCATGTATTAAACATTTTCTGTAACATTATATATTATATATTTAAACATGTTTTATATACTATATATTGTGCTACTTAGTATATACAGCATATTTTATGCTACATAAGCTATATATTATAAACTTCATAAATATATATACTAGACCTTTGTATTGGAGAAGGCAATGGCACCCCACTCCAGTACTCTTGCCTGGCAAATCCCATAGATGGAGGAGCCTGGTGGGCTGCAGTCGATGGGATCGCTGAGAGTCAGACATGACTGAATGACTTCACTTTGACTTTTCACTTTCATACATTAGAGAAGGAAATGGCAACCCACTCCAGTGTTCTTGCCTGGAAAATCCTAGGGACAGGGGAGCCTGGTGGGCTGCTGTCTATGGGGTCGCACAGAGTTGGACACGACTGAAGCAACTTAGCAGTAGCAGCAGCAAACCCTTGTATAAGTGCCTTAATTCATTTAACTCTTCTAATTAATTTTGAGTTGAGGAAAAGTTTATTTCCCATATCCTCCAGTGTTCTTGCCTGAAGAATCCCAGGGACGGTGGAGCCTGGTGGGCTGCCATCTATGGAGTCGCACAGAGTCGGACACAACTGAAGTGACTTAGCAGCAGCAGCAGCAGCATAGACGAAGATTGAAACTAGCTATGTAAAGCATATTATTCTCATTTTCTCTTCTAGAGAAAGCGTAGAGTTAAAAATGTGAGGAAAGTAGTATCCAAAGGGGAAATATTGCTTAATCATTTGTGAATTTCTCTTATATTAGTTGTGGCAAGAACTACTGTCAATGTTCTAATGACATGCAGGTGATCCTGGCATGCCCTTTGGTTGGTTTGGGACCCCATGGACTATAGCCCACCAGGCTCCTCTGTCCATGGGATTCTCAAGGTAAGAATACTGGAGTGGGTTGCCATTTCCTTCTCCAGGGCATCTTCCAGACCCAGGAATTGAACCCAGGTCTCTTACATTGCAGGCAGACTCTTTACCAGCTGAGCCACCAGGGAAGCCCTGGCATGCCCTTTAGTTTCTAGTTTTACTTAAGGTAACTTAATTTTCTGCCTCTTGGAGGCACTCTTGCACCATTAGATAGAACTTCATGGCTTTGAACTTGGCTTCTCAGGAAACTCAAAGGTTAAGACTGAGGCTTAAACTGCAATCTGTAAAATCTGCACGTCTTAATAATGAAGTTTTGATGACCAGAACCTGGCTTTACTGTCAGGTCAAGTATTGGTGTCACTATTTCAACTGTGTTCTGAACACAGAAACTACCAAAAGATCCCATGTTCTTCAGGTTATGGGAAACTGCCCATCCTTCCCTTCCAGACAGATGGTAGGTGGCCTAGGATGTTCTGGGCTGTGGTGGGACCCGCCTTCAGACAGCAGAGCCTGGAGAGGACTGCCGAAGAGGATGAGGCAAAGTAGGTAGAAAGATAGAACCAGTTAGAAGGTGCTGCATTTAAATACAGAAGGAATATATAATATAAGAGGTCAGAAAGTACTGATCTTGGGGGAGTTTGACTGGAGTGTGGAGAGTTACATCCAGTTAGCTTACTTGAAGTACTAAAGTTATAGGACTTTTTTGTAGGTCTCCCTGGCTGCTGATCTCCTTTAGGATGGACTGGTTGGATCTCCTTGCAGTCTAAGGGACTCTCAAGAGTCTTCTCTAAAACCACAGTTCAAAAACATCAATTCTTCGGCGCTCAGCTTTCTTCACAGTCAAACTCTCACCTCCATACATGACCACTGGAAAAACCATAGCCTTGACTAGACAGACCTTTGTTGGCAAAGTAATGTCTCTGCTTTTGAATACGCTATCTAGGCTGGTCATAACCTTCCTTCCAAGGAGTAAGCGTCTTTAAATTTCATGGCTGCAATCATCATCTGCAGTGATTTTGGAGCCCCCAAAAATAAAGTCTGATACTGTTTCCACTCTTTCTCCATCTATTTCCCATGAAGTGATGGGACTAGATGCCATGATCTTAGTTTTCTGAATGTTGAGCTTTAAGCCAACTTTTTCACTCTCCTCTTTCACTTTCATCAAGAGGCTTTTTAGTTCCTCGTCACTTTCTGCCATAATGGTGGTGTCATCTGTCCTAAAGGAGATCAGTCCTGAGTGTTCATTGGAAGGACTGATGCTGGAGCTGAAACTCCAATACTTTGGCCACCTCATGAGAAAAGTTGACTCGTTGGAAAAGACTCTGATGCTGGAAGGGATTGGGGGAGGAGGAGGGGACAACAGAGGATGAGATGGCTGGATCACATCGCTGACTCGATGGACCTGAGTTTGGGTAGGCTCCAAGAGTTGGTCATGGACAGGGAGGCCTGGCTTGCTGTGATTCATAGGGTTGCAGAGTCGGACACGACTGAGCGACTGAACTGAACTGAACTGAACTGAACTGGCTGCTGATGGGGAGGTAGCAATTAAAAGAACTAATGTAGCAGAAACTGAACTAGAACTATTTTGATTTAGAATTGGGAAAATGATTCAAGTTTTAGTGTTATTTAAAATACTACCATGAAATTAAAAGACGCTTGCTCCTTGGAAGAAAAGCTATGACCAACCTAGACAGGATTTTAAAAAGCAGAGACATTGCTTTGCCAACAAAGTTCTGTCTAGTCAAAGCTATAGTTTTTCCAGTTGTCATGTATGAATATGAGAGTTGGACCATAAAGAAAGCTGAGTGCTGAAGAATCGATGCTTTTGAACTTTGGTGTTGGAGAATACTCTTGAGAGTCCCTTGGACTCAATGAGATCCAATCATTGTATCATAAAGAAAATCAGTCCTGAATATTCATTGGAAGGAATGATGTTGCAGCTAAAACTCTAATACTTTGGCCACCTGATGTGAAGAACTGACTCACTGGAAAAGACCTTGATGCTGGGAAAGATTGAAGGCAGGAGAAGAAGGGGACTACAGAGGATGAGATGGTTGGATGGCATCACTGACTTGATGGACATGAGTTTGAGCAAGCTCCAGGAGTTGATGATGGATAGGGAGGCCTGGAGTGCTGCAGTCCATGGGGTTGCAAGGAGTCAGACACAGCTGAGCCACTGAACTGAACTGAACTGAACAATACTACCTGTGTAGGCCTACCAGATGACACTAGTGGTGAAGAACCCGCCTGCCAAATTCAGGAGACATAGGAAACACAAAGGACACCACTTTTCCTCCTCCTTCTCCTCCTCTTTGATCCCTGAGATCAAAGCCAGGTTTGATCTCTGGCTTAGGAAGATCCCCTGGAGGAGTGCATGGCAACCTACTCCAGTATTCTTGCCTGGAGAATCGCATGAACAGAGGAGCCTGGCAGACTACAGTCCACAGCTTTGCAGAGTCAGACACGACTAGAGCAACTGAGCATGCACGCACAATACATTGTGTTTTGCACAGTGCAAAAGCAACAGAATAAAAATGTGCTTCTGTTCTTACCTGCTTGTGTGACCCTAAGAAGCCCTATTTGCCTCTCTGAAAAACGTTTTATAGTATTCTAACTGTAAAATGCACTCAAAGATCTCTAACATCTTTGTAACTTTAAATTATTTGGTTTCCAAAACCCAGGCACATCCACAACATACATTTTTTAATTAAGTGGGATTATATTTCCTTTAAATAACATATAAGAAAGAGTACTGCTCTTAAATGTTTAATATAGTGATTTCTCTTGTTTTTCCTCCTGCTGCAAGAACATGGCTTAACAACTGTGATGTTTGATGAAAACTGAAGACTTTTTTAAGTCAAAAATAAATAAATTGGAGTGCTTACTCAGAACTGCAACAGCTGTGTTTCGATGTTTACAGTCACAGATGTTAGATGTTTCCAGATGGCAGCAAGGTTGTCAGGCTTCAATTTCCTCAAGAAAGAGCTCCATAACGACGGGCAGTTAAAAAACAGTTTCATAGTTTTTCGGGGATGCTAGTCATGAAATTCTACAGTTTGCTTGAACTATATGTCCAATGTAGTTGTACACATTTCGTTCAAACGTTTGAAACAGTGTTCACTTAATCTGATTCCACACCAAATACTAACACATATGTTCACAACAGGTTTTTTAATGTTTATCTATTTATTTTGGCTGTGCTGTGTCTTCATTGCAGTGGGCTCTTTTCCCCAGTTGTGCCGAGCAGGGACTGCTGTCTAGTTGTGGTACATGGCCTTCTCATTGAGGCGGCTTCTCTTGTTGTGGAGCAGGTGCTCTAGGTACCAACCCCGCAGTTGCGGTTCTCAGGCTCTAGAGCACAGGCTCAGTAGTTGTGGCTCATGGGCTTTGTTGCTCCACAACATATGGGCTCCTCCTGGCCCAAGGATCAAACCTGTGTCTCCTGCATTGTCAGGCAGATTTTTTATCACTGAGTCACCAGGGAAGCCCCCACAAAGTTTTTTGATTAAGGTCACCATTTTAAAAAAATCACTGAATATTACCTAGCTAAGTTATGGCGATAGACTCAAAATATTAACAAACAGATTGGTGAGAATTTTTTTAACTTTATGCTTTTGACTTACTTTTATCAATCTCTGATTAGACCATGTTTCATAAATACTAGTATTTAATACTGCTGTATGTTAACTCCATACCCAGCACTGTCCTAAATACTTTATAAATAATTCTGTTTCATATGCAAACCTCACAACAATTCTGTGAACAAACTATTATTATCCTCATTTCATAGGTGAATAATTGAGACTTAGAGAGGTTATATAACTTGCCAAACTTCATACCATCAAATGATACAGCCAAGAGTCAGATCCAAATATCCTGATTCCACAAGTCCCAGTTCTTAACCAGTATACCTTACAGTGTGCAACTATGCCATCTTTGTGGAACATACAATCTTATCTCATAACCATTGCGATTGTATTAGGTAGATAATATTTTTTGCAAATTATTAAAGGGAAGAAATTGAAACAAGAGGGTGACAATTGAATTAAGATCAGCAGGGAGCACTTCAATGCTCCAGACCCTAAAGATTCTAGGAGTCTTGCCCTAAGCACTCTAACACTGCTAATTAAGAGGAATTCAGAGGTCTCCATCATTTCCTGATATCCCCATGAACAAGTAAAACCCCTTCTTAACACAATAGCTGACCATGCATGCTTAGCCTCTCTTGATCCACCCCCATAATATGCTTATAAACTATTGATTGAATATTACAGTAGAATAAAAATATTTTAGGCATAAAAATTCTCTAAAATTTACTACCATGCATTTTTAAAAATTTCCTCATTCTTTCAGCTTTCTTGAGGTATGATAGACAAAGGAAATTGTAACATTTCAAGTTTACAGTGTGATGATTTGAAATGCACAAACGCTGTGAAAGCACTATCTCTTATCTAGTTAACTAACACATCCATCACCTTACATATGTACTTCTTTTTTTTTTTCTTTAAGATTTCACATATAAATGATACCATGCAGTATTTGTTTTTCTCTGTTTGGCGTAATGCCACTAGGTTAATCTATATTGTTGAAAATGGCAAGATTTCCTTCTTTTAAAGGCTGAATATAATATTCCATTGTATATATGTACTATAATGTTTTAAATCTGTAGACAGACACTTAGGTTATTTCCACACCTTGACTAAGTTACATAATGCTGCAGTGAGCATGGGAGTGTAACTATCTCTTAGAGACAATGATTTTATTTTCTTCACTTATACCCAGAACTGGGATTGCTGGATCCTTTGACAATTCTATGCTTAATTTCTTGTGGAACCTCCATGTGAGGTGATATCTCATTATGATTTATTTGCATTTCCAAAGAGTCAGACACAACTTAGCTACTAAACAACAATAGATGATTAATGATGCTAAGTACCTTTGCATATATCTGTTGACCTTGTCAACATTTGACACTTTTGACAGGCTAGATTTTTAAAATAAGAGTTAAGGAAATATCAGATTTTTACATCATAAACTTTTATATAGAATTTTGTTTGAAGTCCAAATATAGAACTTTCGTGAATAAATAATACACATCTTCGCTACACACTAATATCTAGAATTTGAACTAATTTCCAAATAGAAAAATAATTGTAACAAAGAGAACCAATATTCAGGAATGGATATACTCTTTGAGTTATTTATTGCCTTTAGAGTATCAGTGAAAAGTGTTGAGGCTGCTAATACTAAAAAACAAATCAAAACAAAAATATTGTATAGGTTTGAATCACTTGGGCTTCATTGAATGTATAGCCATATAAAAAATATGAACACAGTCTTGGTAGAATTTTCTAATAGTAATAGTTGTTATTTGATCCTATAGGAAAATAATAAAAGATTGGG
Organism: Budorcas taxicolor; assembly: GCF_023091745.1. Lineage (NCBI taxonomy): Eukaryota > Metazoa > Chordata > Mammalia > Artiodactyla > Bovidae > Budorcas > Budorcas taxicolor. Next base: position 64,053,452 of record NC_068921.1, on the reverse strand, counting down.
ATGATATTTTTATGTCTTCATACTTCTAATGTTAATTTTTGCAAAGTTTGTGTCTGTTAACAGATGTGACCCAAAAATGTGGGTGGGAGAACCTTAAACTCGGACATGTTGTAAGAATCAGAGGTCCAATATTGGGCAATAAGTGAAGTGACTATTTGAGTTTCATGGAAAAGCTTACATATCCAACATTAGGAGTTAATTTATTCTTATAGTATTGAATATATGCATTTTCAGTAACAATGGACAACTTTTTGAGAATATTTGAGCTCCTGAGGACACTAGTTATCTCATAGACTAGGTGAATAACAACTCCTAGAATTGGGCCCTGTCTAACTTACACAGTTATATGTGGTACCTTTTTTTGTAGGGATATCAGGATAAAGTAAGGTCTTTGAGCTTTCCCTAATCAATAATAAAAGAGTAGGAAAAAAGGAATTCCCTTTTGTATTGAAGTACAAGAGACCATAACAGAAGACAGGATAAAAGGGAAGGCTAGTTCAGGAAAGCATTAAGAACAGCACTCCTGAAAGGCACATTTCATTAAAAACAACTAAATCACTTACAGTCTTTATTCTACCCACATTACAGAATGCAAGATGGAAAGCTAAAAATCCAGCCAGAGAAGATAAGGTCACTACATGAAGGCTCTGGTCACTTCTATTAATATAGAGCCAGATGTGTATGTCTTACACAGATGTGAGCATATGGTGTGTGTGCATCTGTGTGTGTTCATGTGGTTTTATTTCTCCCATTTCTTAAATTCTGCTAAAAAGTACAAACCCACTTCCCTCAGTAAGGAGATAAACATGACCCAAACCAGGACATTTGATTGATTCTCCAAGATCTTACTAATAAAACTACAACTAGTGGGAAGGGTTTTATCTGACAGGCCATGGAGTTGTAAATATGAATCCAGAACTACCAACATGTGTCCTTCATGTGGACAGTCCTCACCACCCTAGAATATAGCTCAAATAATCCAGGAAGAAACTCAGGAAAGACTGATGTAGAGAGAATCCTGAAGACATTCCTCTTCTGAAGGATATTTTAGGTTTCATGTACTTTGGAGAGACTTCTAGAAGTATCACCTTTCTAACCTTTATAGGGATTAGATTAGAACAATGGCAAGCATAGATGTGATCATCTGTCAATCCATGGGAATATCTCTTTCATAATATTAATAGAAAACATAGCAGTGCCCATGGCTGCAGTGCCCATGGCTTTATCTGTTTACCTGGCTAACCTGAGGACTTTTTTTGGAAAATAAATTTTATCATATATATTTTTATAATTTTTTATATTTCAGCATTCATAGCATCACATTTACAATAGCTAGGACATAGAAGCAACCTAGGTAGCCACTGATAGATGAATGGATAAAGAATATATGGAACATAAATACAGTCACTCAGCTATAAAAAAAAAAAAAAGGGACAAATCTGAGTCAGTTCTAGTGAGGTGGATGAACCTAGAGCCTGATATTCAGAGTGAAGTGAGTCAGAAAGAGATAAATATTGTGTATTAACGCATTTATATAGAATCTAGCCCTGGGATTTCTTTGGAAAGAATGATGCTAAAGCTGAAACTCCAGTACTTTGGCCACCTCATGAGAAGAGTTGACTCATCGGAAAAGACTCTGATGCTGGGAGGGATTGGGGGCAGGAAGAGAAGGGGACGTCAGAGGATGAGATGGCTGGATGGCATCACTGACTCGATGGACTTGAGTCTGAGTGAACTCCGGGAGTTTGTTATGGACAGGGAGGCCTGGTGTGCTGCAATTCATGGGGTCCTAAAGAGTCGGACACAACTGAGCGACTGAACTGAACTGAACTGATGGAATCTAGAAAAAATATATTGATGACCTATTTGCAAGGAAGGAATGGCAATGCATGTATAGAGAATGGGCTTGTGGACACAGTGGGGGAGAAGAGAGTGGATCAAATGGAGAGTGTAGCATAGACATATACACTACCATGTGTAAAATAGATCGCTGGTGAGGAGTTGATCTGTAACACAGGGAGCCCAGCCAGTGCTCTGTGATCGTCTAGAGGGGTGGGATGGGGGGAGGAGAGGTAAGCTCAAGAGGGAGATGATATATATATATATATATATATATATACACACATAATTATGACTGATCTGCATTGTTGTATGGCAGAAACCATCACAACATTGTAAAGCAATTTTCCTCCAATTAAAAAATAAATTAATAAAAACCTATTAAAAATATTTTGTTTTTTTGGCACATTCTGCTATATGCTCAAAAGTCATTTGTTGCATGGATAAACAAATGAACATATTCTGCATATTTATGCACCAATACCCATATCATGTTTTAATTCATTCAGCAGACATCATTAAAACTGTGGCCTAAAAATGTCACCAAAGTCTGTCTAATCAAGGCTATGGTTTTTCCAGTGGTCATGTATGGATGTGAGAGTTAGACTATAAAGAAAGCTGAGCACAGAAGAATTGATGCTTTTGAACTGCGGTGTTGGAGAAGACTCTTGAGAGTCCCGTGGACTGCAAGGAGATCCAACCAGTCCATCCTAAAGGAAATCAGTCCTAGGTGTTCATTGGAAGGACTGATGTTGAAGCTGAAACTCCAGTACTTTGGCCACCTGATGGGAAGAGCTGACTCATTTGAAAAGACCTGATGCTGGGAAAGATTGAGGGCAGGAGGAGAAGGGATGACAGAGGATGAGATGGATGGCATCACCGACCCAATGGACATGGTTTTGGGTAGACTCCGGCAGTTGGTGATGGATAGGGAGGCCTGGCGTGCTGCAGTTCATGGGGTGACAAAGAGTCGAACATGACTGAGTGACTGAACTGAACCAAAAAATGATCCATATTAATATTAAATCTGTTACTGCAGAATGAAACTATTCCAAATGATGTGAGAAAAATTCATATATCAAAGCTCTTCTAATTTTGTTAGTGTTTTTAACAGATAAAATATTGCATATGGGTGAATTACTTAACATTTCCGAATATCTATTGGTATGCAAATATATATGCTCATAGACATCTCACTTATTATTTTGATAATTAAATGTGAAACATGTAAAAGTTACTAACCTACCGACTGCCAAATTGAAGGTGCAAATAAATATCATTCTCCTTTCTTGACTGAAGTGTTATTATGTAGCATCTCTCTTATCTCAGAGAAATAAAAATTGTGAAAGAACATAATGGAGTGATATGGGAGAACATTCCCACCAAAGTCTATCACATTAGATCAACTTTACTGATCCTTAAAATTTGGCTTATGCATACTTTTATTTATGTCTTATATTGGTTTCAAAGGACCATAGAAAAATAAATGTATTACAGATATTAGCATAGAAAATCGTTAAGTTTCCCCTGCAGAAACTTGTTCGTTTATTAGCTGCTCTCTATCCTTCCTTGCCAACAAAACCCTAATCTGTTTAAGACCACTGAGTTCCTGATCACAGGGCTATATCCTGATTAAACTTAGCCAATTATAGCAAACCCACTCTGCTATGCCAGGTAAGCACTAGATACTCACGTTTTCTATTTCCTTTATACCAGGGCTGGCCATGTGACAGAGTTTTGACCAATACAGCATAGAAGGAAATCTTCAGGGTATAGGTAGCCTTTGGTTGGAAAACTTTTGCTTTCTAATAACAGATGTATCATGAGGATAACTAGCTCCTACAAACTCACTTTGCTTCTCCTCTTTGAAACAATATATGGAGGTAATTTCGGAAAAGGCAATGGCACCCCACTCCAGTACTCTTGCCTGGAAAATCCCATGGACGGAGGAGCCTGGAAGGCTGCAGTCCATGAGGTCACTGAGCGTCGGACACAACTGAGCGACTTCACTTTCACTTTTTACTTTCATGCATTGGAGAAGGAAATGGTGTTCTTGCCTGGAGAATCCCAGGGACAGGGGAGCCTGGCGGGCTGCCGTCTATGGGGTCGCACAGAGTTATACACGACTGAAGTGACTTAGCAGATGGAGGTAATGGGGCTTCCTAGGTGGCGCTAGTGGTAAAGAACCCACCCGCCAATGCAGGAGGCGTAAGAGACACGGGTTTGATCCCTAGTTTGGCAGGATGCCCTGAAGGAGGGCATGGTAACCCACTCCAGTATTGTCTGGAGAAGAGCATGGACAGAAGAGCCTGGAGGGCTAAACTGATAGGGTTGCAAAGAGTTAGACACAACTGAAGTGACTTATCACAAATGGAGGTTAATACTGGAGATGATTACAACATTCATGTGATCCTGAAATAAAAGGACAAAAGGCCAAGTCTCTGAAGATTTTGGAATGTATTTAATATACATTAAGGGTGGCCAATATCTTGACTGCTTCCTGGAGCTGCTGCATCTAAACTAGTAACATCTATCTGCAAACTTAATATGAGTGAAAGGTAACAGAATATTGCATCCCCAGACCAGGCCCTTTGGTTACATTGATTCTTTTGATCTCTAGGTATTTGGAAAACATCAAATGCAGGCAGGAATTTTTCTCTGAACTCACCTTATCTGCCTAAAGCCATTTTCCAAAAGGAACTCAGTTGTCATAAACCTCCTCCACAGAAGTTTCATCAACAAGTGAAGGTTGACTCATTAAAGGAGAAGAGACAAGACATCCATACCACACCCAGACACACTCTGTCACAGTCTATCATGCCTCCCATCTGTTAGCTCTAAGAACCCATGCAGCTTTCCCCCAAATCATTTACTTTCTCCTAACAGGCCTCATTCCTCTTCCTCTTTCCCTATTAAGATTTATTTAAATTTGAATTCTAAGTCACCTGGAAAAGTTACTCATTTTCCCCTGGATGTCTCCTGTGTATACATGAGGTATATACGTTAAAAAATTTCTTTTTTTTTTTTTTTCTGTTATCAACCTGACTTTTATTATAGGAGTCTCAGCTAAGAACTTGGAATGGTAGAGAGAAAATGATTTTTCCTCCCCTACATGTGACAACCTAAGTTTCTGTTAATTAGTTTTTTCGTGACTTGTGGTAAAAGCCTTCCTGCCTGATAAAACATCCAAATAAAGGCAATACTGAAGTGGAAAAAGAACTGGGTCTGGTGCCAGTGTTGTGATACTTTCCTGAATAAACTTGACCTCTTTAAAATATTGGGTGTGTAGAACTAATTTGGCAAGTTATATAAAATTAGTTTAGACATACTGGGTGCATCCAATGTCTGTTTTGTTTTTGCCTTTCTGTTTGTTTCCATAGTATCGACCTTGTGGATTGCTCATAAAAATGAATTAGAGTTCGAGAAAATATTAAAATGATGTTAAGATTATAGAAACATTACTCCTTATATCTCTGTTCATATTTTTATTTTTTGAGCCATGCAAATTAATTCCTCATGGGTTGTTTTGGTGGCTGGTTGATACACTGTAGCTTTCAAAGACCTGCCTGACTTTAAAATAATTTCCAACACCATTCTCCACATAGGCAGGGCCTTCTGATTCTTATAAATGATATTTTTTCAGGTTAAAAAGATCCATTCTTTCATATCAGTGGATAAATGACTTATAAATGTGCTCATCAGTCTTCATTTTTAGCGCTCTGTAATTTGAGTAAATGATTTAATGGAATCCAAGCATTTGTCACAAGAAATAGGGAGGCTCTTGTTTTTAAATGAAGGTGGCCTGCCTGTTACCTCTCAAATAACTCTTAGGTGGCAGCTTACCCCAGAGAAAAGCCATGCCTGGAGCAGGTGTCTAACTATGTGATAAAGGAGATGTCACGGCAGGAAGATGAAAGATGAAGACCACTAAACATTTTGGATAATGATTCAAAAATTGGAAAAAGAACGGATAATCCCAAAGCATGAATACTTCTGAAAATAGTTTTAAAAATGTATGAAACTGTTGCTTCTGTATAATTTCAACACCTTTTGAAGTAACACAATCAAAGGGGCACCGTTCTTCTAGATTAAACATATTTTATTGATTTTTATCTTCAATAGAGTGAATGCTATTGAGATTTCACTTGTACAAGTTTGAAATACCTGATTTAAAGTTATATTTTGGCACTGTGAATGTCTCCCGAGTGTACATTGATCAAGTTATGCTTTTTTTCCCTTTTGATTTGTTCTGCTTTATCAAAGAAGCAGTCTGTTTATATGGGTACTACCAGAAAAGTAGACTATTTTTTTGGCATGCACCCTCAATAGTGAAAGTTACGATGAATTTGGATACAGTGAATTTAACCAAAGAAAATAAACCGGGATCTGACTATAATAACAATTTGAGGGTTGGGGTAATATGAGCAAGAAAGTAATAGCCACATAACTTGCCTTCTTCCAGACCTATATCCAGATTAAATTCCTAAGCTTCTCTAAAATGGATTCCCACATATAAAATAAGAATGATATTATAAAACTTGAAATTTATCAGAATCATAAAAAGTGACAAAAAGGTTATTTCTTTAATGTGTTATAATAACTTCTATTTTTTAATCCCTCTCAATAAGGCTCCTGTCTCCTTTGGCTGAAATTGTTTAATGTTTCAAACATAACCTTCTACCTAATAGAGTCATCTAAAACTGAGATTTTTTTTTATAGCTAATCACTTCATACTTAAGTTTTTTTATCCTGTTTTTGCCTTCTAATATTCTGTTTTCTTTTCTTGATCCTCCCCACTTGCCTTCCTTCCTTCTACTTTTTAAGTTTTGAGCCACAGATCTAGTGTTTTAATTTTGAGCCACAGATCAAGATAAAGAACTTTTGTCCTAGAAATATATTTTGAAAGGGAGGACCAGGACCAAAGGGGATGCAAAGGAGCATCTGATTCCCAATTGTATTACTCCCAGTGGCTCTAGTTCTATCACTTCTCTTTCACTGACACCCCAAAATATTTTCTAGAGCTATTGACCATAATAAAAATGAGAAAAGAAAAAAAAATCCTAGTAAAATTGTCCTGTTGGTAGATAAATTAGTGATGTATTTGTTTAGCCTGATGAATCAATGGCTTCATTGGGATATCGATGTTTGTTCTTATGAATGCACATCTTTCCTTCGACTGAACTCCCACATAAGCATGCTTAAATTTTGAAACAAATAAGTTTAGGAAGTGTGACATCCTTGTAGAATCAAAGGAATTGTAGACATGAAAGAAAATTGCAGTGCTGTGTGAAAACACAATCACTTAATCATCTTAAAGGCAAATCTTCATAAAGAAAATTAATGAGTGCTTATCTCCATCAACTTACACCTGTAAAAAAAAATCATGTAAGTAAAATTGTGAATATAATATTAAGTGAGCTATTTAAGGAACTAAAATATTGCTTATAAAATGTAACTAGATAACTTGCACAGGAATGATTCTAGAATTGATGAAGCATTATTACTTCAAACTGTAGATACTGGTATCAAAGACATCAGGGCCATGATGATGAGTAATGTGGGGAAGGATATAAAATTAATTAATTTAAAACTGCCTGTTGAACCTCAGGCAAATATTCAAAGAGCTGCCAAACAAGCATATTTTTATAAATAACTGCATCAAGAGTTATACCAAGACATAAAGTTGATAATATAATTTTGTAAAAAGAAATTTTACAAAGCATAAAATTTTAATTATTCTGTGCAATAAATAATATTTTTAATTTTGTATTTTAAGCTTTAATTTTGAGGATCTTCAAGTTGATTTTTTCCCCTAGTTTCTAGAACTTTATGTTAATAAAGTAACTCCACACATGTGCCTATAGGAACCCAGGCAAGACAGAATAGAATTTTAAAAAATTAATGTGAGCTCTATTCCTCAGATATGCAGATGATATCACTTTAATGTCAGAAAGTGAAGAGAAACTAAAGAGCCTCTTGATGAGGGTGAAAGAGGAGAGTGAAAACGTTGGCTTAAAACTCAGCATTCAGAAAACTAGGATCATGCCACTTCATGGCAAATAGATAGGGAAACAATGGAAACTGTGACAGGCTTTATTTTCTTGGGCTCCAAAATCACTGTGGATGGTCAACTGTAGCCCTGAAATTAAAAGACACGTGCTCCTTGGAAGGAAAGCTGTGATAAACTTCAATAGCATACTAAAAAGCAGAGACATCACTTTGCCAACAAAGGTCCATATAGTCAAAGCTATGGTTTTTCCAGTAGTCATGTACAGATGTGAGAGTGGGACCATAAAGAAAGCTGAGCACCAAAGAATTGATGCTTTCTAACTGTGGTGCTGGAGAAGACTCTTGAGAGTCCCTTGGACTACAAGCAGATCAAACCAGTCAATCCTAAAGGGAAATCAACCTGGGATATTCATTGGAAGGACTGATGCTGAAGCTGACACTCCAATATTTTGACCACCTGATGTGAAGAGCCAACACATTGGAAAAGGCCCTGATGCTGGGAAAGATTAAGGGCAGGAGACGGGGACAGAGAAGGTAAGAAGGTTGGATGGCATCACCAGATCAATGGACATAAGTCTGAGCAAACTCCAGGAGATAGTGAAGGACAGGGAAGCCTGGTGTGCTGCAATCCATTAGGTCACAAAGAGTCCAACACAACTCAGCGACTGAACAGCGATAGCAACATCTTAAAAATGAAGACACAGACTCAGTTGACTATGTGACTTGTCCAGTGTCACATAGTTAATAATCATCTGTAATGAAACTATCCTAATTGCTTTCTGTTCTATTATTGCATGATGATATATCATCTTAGAGGAACATTAATATTATATGATAATTTTTCATATTTGAAAATTTATTCATATACTTCATATTTTCAGCCAGTAAATATTGACTGCCCACTTGTCCCAGGTCTTCTGGACAGAAATTTCTTCTCTTTACAGATATTATAGTCTAGTATTTCAAATAAAGGGGCATTTGTTCTAAGAAATCTTATGAGTCAGTTCTAAACAGTAAACACTTTTAGAAACATAATCTAGAATCCACATTTGAATTTGAAGAGCTAGACATGTCTCATAGTGGCAAATATATTTGAAATTATATCTTCTATCTCATGTTACAATATAGAGAAACCTAGTATTTGATATTTAGATTGTTCTATTTGCTGTTTTCATTTAGATAATGAATGTTTTCACAATTAGCTTTGCATATACATTATGAAACAGACACCTGTGAAATTTTTTCATTTCTGTTTTCCTTATTTTTCCTTCTGACTTTTTTTCCTGAGTAGGTATATTATTATGTTTTTTACAACTAGAACTCATTATTTTAGATTTCCCTTAGAATAAAATTTTAATGAATACTATTCCTTTCTGATAATTTGAAATACAAATTACTAATTTATTAATATTATCTGACAAAGACCAAAAACAATTTTGCATCATATATGTTTCTTAGAATAAATTACATTTTGGGTAAATATATATCAATAAATATAGGTATTCATGAAAGGTTTTGCTCAAATTTGAAATTCAAAAACTGATATATTCTGTAATTGCAAGTTATAATAGAATCCACAAGGTGCCTACTCTGCCAGGAAAAAATAATTGCCAACTGGCTGAATATAACTAGGTATTAAATTTTTAAAAAAGCATACTATGCTCACCAGTGCAAGCTGACTGAATCTTTTCAGAGTAGATTCACTAGGCACAAAGTCATTATAATGCTCTCCATTAAGTATCCAAAGGGCAATTTTCCGATATCGTCTCATATGTTTTAGTCTTTCTAACATAACAGACCCTTTGGAAGACAACTGTTTCTATCTACATGTGAAAAGTGCTGAATGTTTCCTTTAGTGAGATTTAAATTGCTTTCAGCAGGTCAGGTCATCTCATTTAATAGTTTCACATTACTTTATTCAGCTTGCAACTTTTGGAAATAGTTTTTAGAAATATTTCACTCCAATTCCCTTTTACAATGGAACTTAGTATTATGTTTGTATGGTTTTAAAAAATTACTCTCTGGTATGTGTTTCTCTTTCTCAAATGCTTCACTGTCCCATACTTTTGATTTTTAAATATTGAATCAAACTAAATTTTAGGTTTCAAGTATGATCGATGGTATATGGGAGAAAAAACTAGTCTGCCTCTATCTTTTTAAGTTCTTAAGTGAGATCCCTGTAATAAAAGATAGATTAACAAGAGGAAAAGTAACTCAGAAATTTGCCAATATGTATACTTCATGCATATGCGGGAGAAAATTAGTAACTTCCTGAAATGGCTTAGAAATCAGACTTAGATCTTGTCATAATAGGGAAAGGGAAATAATGAGGGCCTGTTAGAGAGAGAAAATGATTTTTGCAAGAAATGAAACCGGGCCCTTAGAAGAACAGATGGGACATATGATAGATTGTGAATAAGTGTGTCTGGGTGTGGTGTGGGTGTACAGTACCCTCTCCTGGGGGAGATGAGTCAATCTTTCCTGCTTGATGAAACTCCTAGGGAGGGAATTCATAACAGCTCAGTTCCTTTTGGAGTCTCTGTGTTTAGGCACATAAAGGGAATTCAGAGAAAACCCTGGCCTGCATTTGCTGTTTTCCAAGTACCTATAGCTCAAAATAATCAATATGCTGAAGCAGTATATTTGGGGGTAGCATGTCCTGAATTATATTTATAGAGGGGTATCATTTTGGGGTGATATATTCTGCTGCTTTTCAATTACCAAACACTTTGATGTTTTTCCTACATGTTGTAATATCCCACAGAGATGCTGTGGAAATCAATTATTGCCATTTAATTAGAAACATATATTGAACAAGAATCAGGGCAAGATTGTCTTGAATTCACTTTGAAAGCTTGTTTTTTGACTTGCCTTCCACCATGCAGGCATTGCTTCTTGATTTTCCCCCTCTCCTTAGGGGCATTTGAGTTAAATGCCTACCACTTTAGGCTTTAAAATACAGTTAGGTTTCAGAGGGAATTCCTTCAGGAAGTAACTCACATCTGCCTTAAAAGTATACCTCTAGAGGCTCTTAGCCCAGACTTGCCTATATTAAACAAGAGTTTCTGAAATCTCTCACTCCAGGTATTGTTTGGACGTGGCCTCAGGCGCTCTGTTTACTTTCCAATTCATATTTTTATTGTCAGCTTGCCTCCTCTCTGCCAGTCACAAGCCTGTGGGCTTTCTGCTATTAAGATCATTCTTTCTCTTATTAAGCAAATAAAGTGAATAGTGATATAATAATAATAAAATAGGGACTTCCCCAGTGGCTCAGTGGTAAAGATCTGCCATTGCAGATCCCTGCATCAGAAAAATCCGCGGGAGAGAGCATGATAACCTATACCATATTCTTGCCTGGAGAATCCCATGGACAGAGGAGCCTGGAGGGCTACAGTTCATGGTGTCGCAAAGAGCGGGACTCCAATAAAGCAACTTAACATACACACACAATAATAAAATATAATAATAAACCATCTTTCCTAATTTCATGTAAAGCGCATGTGACATTTCAGATTTGAACAATTCCTTTATATTCTTTTTGAAATGAATTTTTGAAAGATCTGGTTTGTAATAATACAAAGGAGTTCAGTTGCTGGATCACATCCTAAGAGGGGCTTCCCAGCTGGCGATAGTGGTAGAGAATCAGCCTACCAATGCAGAAGACATAAGAGATGCGGGTTCAATCCCTGGGCCAGGAAGATCCCCTGGAGGAGGGCATGACAACCCACTCCAGTATTCTTGCCTGGAGAATCCCATGGACAGAGAAGCCTGGCGGGTTACGTTCCACAAGATCACAAAGAGTTGAACACAGCTGAATTGACAGCACACACACATATGGTTAGAGCATGGTTAGTTTTGTAAGAAACTTTTGAAGGGTATCAGATTATGCCACACCAAAATAAGCCTCTTTGGCATTAGGATTATTTTGAGCAACTATAGACACAGGCTTTCCCTGATACCTCAGTTAGTAAAGAATCCACCTGCAATGCAGGAGACCTGGGTTCGATCGCTGGGTTGGGAAGATGCCCTGGAGAAGCGAAAGGCTACCCACTCCAGTGGCTATAGCCAGTGGACTGTATAGTTTGTGGGGTCACAAAGAGTCAGACAGGACCAAGCGACTTTCACTTCACCTCACTTCACAGACACAGGAGAAGCTCTGTAGACAGAGTAACAGTTACCTTTCTGTAAGGGAAATTTCCATTTGAATGGAGGTCTGTACTAGGGAGAGAGCCAGTACCAGAGATAACTTTTTCATGTGAGAGATTTATCTGCAAGGCAGGGTAACCTTTGTTTCACGAAACATTGCTTCTTCTCCCATTCCCACAGCTTAAAGCCCCACACCTCGGTCCTTTTCTTTAGTTCAGAATATATATAAGTCTCAATCACCTGGCCATCTTTTGAGTTTCATATCTTTGTGAGCTTCTATATGTACATAGGCACACAACTGATTTTTTTTCTTTGTTATTCTGTCTTTTTCACAGAAGGGTCCTCAGTCAAAAACAAATAAGAGTAGAGGGAAACTATTTTTCCTCCCCTACACCACCGAATTATCTTTCAAAGTGGCTGTTCCAAATTCTATTCATACCTTGAAAACCGTTTTAAGAATTCTACAACATATATCTGTAAAAAAAAAAAATACCTCATATGCCCTTTAAAAAGGAAAAATAAACTGCTATGATGTGGGAATATGGAAAGTGTAGTCAGGGGAGACGATGACATTGACATAAAGTATGTGTGGAAATGGAATTATCTAGGACTGAAAGAGTCTACAATGTGTGAAGGTCACCGGCTGGAAAAACAGCCAGCAAGGAACTAAGGAATCGGCTAGAGAAGCAGGAAGAAAAGGAAGTGTATCAAATAAGTCCCAATAATAAGATACTTGTATTCAGTAAGAGTAGAGAGGAAAGAAAGCACCCCTTCATAATTAAGAGATGGGAGGGTCCTATATTCAGTCAAAAACTAAAAAAAAAAAAAAAAAAATTGTTCTTAGTGTTACATTCTTTTGAACAAATATAGCCTCCTTTCATACCTAAAAATCTAACTCCATTTTTGTTCACTTTTTTTTCACATATATATTATCAGCTTTCCTTTTAAAATAGCCTTTTGAAATTTTATTTATGAGGGCAGGACCCTAGAGATTCTAATAAAAAAGCAATTTCTGTAAAGTGCTGGGGGCAGATCTTGGTTGCAGTTATGTATAAAAGAAAACTGGTAAATCAGATGTGCCAAGAACCAAGGTGAGGTTTTCCCAGAAGCTAGCTTATTCCCTCTCCCTTTATCAATATCTTCAGGCAGATACTAAGTAAATATCAAAAGTCATGTTTCAAACTATCTCAGTCTTTGATCATTTTGTCCTCATCAATGATTGAACTATCAGTTTTATTAAAAAAAAATCCGAGTCCCAAATTCTTTTTTTTTCTATATTCTAAGAAATATGCTATTTTCTTTCTTTAACTTTTCATTTTCAAGAGAGAGACAAAAGAAATGCAAAGATAATCTGGAGTTCTTTTCACAGAACTTCTCCTAATGCAAACATGTTATATTAACAATATATCAGACTTAGGTGAGGAGAGACTGTATTTGAAAAAACCATCTCTGAATATAAATCTGTAAATTTCATAAGAGGCAAAAGGGTTTTTATTTTATGGAGAGGAGAAGACAAGGCTATAAAGAACCAGGGATGGACCCAAGAAATGGAAAAATGCCAAGTTTGTAGGGTAGATGAGAAAAGGGATTATGCTGAGGCCAGCCTGTCCCCAAGGAATGGCCCCTAAGGAAAGGCTCTGTGCTAACTCAGTCTGAGGGTGGACTCGGTGCATGGGTTCTGCAGAAGGAGAAAAGTCTTAACTCAACTTTGGTTAATAACATTTGCTCCAGTTGATAAGTGGGAACAAAAGAACTCAGGTAATAATTTATGATGTGACAAAAGAGGATTTGGAAGCATGGTGTCTAGCTTTGTCAGAGGCAAACATTCAGTTCAGTTCAGTCCAGTTCAGTCGCTCAGTCGTGTCCGACTCTCTGCGACCCCATGAATCGCAGCACGCAAGGCCTCCCTGTCCATCACCATCTCCCGGAGTTCACTCAGACTCATGTCCATCGAGTCTGTGATGCCATCCAGCCATCTCATCCTTGGTCATCCCCTTCTCCTCCTGTCCCTAATCCCTCCCAGCATCAGAGTCTTTTCCAATGAGTCAACTCTTCCCATGAGGTGGCCAGAGTACTGGAGCTTCAGCTTTAGCATCATTCCTTCCAAAGAACCTTATTTGGGTCTTGTGAGAAAGGGTGATTCTTAGCAGTAAGCAATTCTCCAGAACACAAAAGGGTGATGGGAGTGGGATTCCTTAACCATAGCTTTTTCTAGGATTCTTGGGTATTATGTCAATAACCATAGTGTGAGGGGAAGTAAAAAAAAAAATGTATAAACCATTTTAAAATATGTATTTTTTATATAATTCTCAACATGAGTTTTAAATTTACAACACCGCTAAGTACTTCATTAGGGTTGAATTACTATTTAATTCAAAGCAGAGTTGAGGGACTACTAAAACCAAAATATCAATATAATATGATATCATGGTAACATTTTTATTTCCCATAAATATTGAGTCAAATTGTAAAACCAACCTTTTGTTAGACAACTGTAAGGAAAAAAGTCAAAAATCTCTTTCCTTGTTGGCTATATAAATGGATTGCTTTTATCCTAAATAGAAAAATGTGTTTCTGAGCTTTCATTTCTAGTTTCTATTTATTTAATTTAGCACTCAGCATCCTATAAGAGAATAAAAATATTATTTATTTTTATTGATTTATACTTGCCATGGTGTTTTTTGTTCCAGATGCTGAATAACACAAAATTTAATTAAAAGTAAACATTTAATATATTGCCACTGAATTCATCTCTACTCACTCTAGCTATCTTTCTTTGATTTAGGATGGAACTTTTTCTGAAGGGTTTTAGGTAATTGGGGCTGATTGATGTGAACATGCAAATGCCACTTTCAGTTCAGTTCAGTTCAGTTCAGTCGCTCAGTCACGTCCGACTCTTTGCGACCCCATGAATCGCAACATGCCAGGCCTCCTTGTCCATCACCAACTCCCAGAGTTCACTCAGTCTCACGTCCATCGAGTCAGTGATGCCATCCAGCCATCCCATCCTCTGTCGTCCCCTTCTCCTGCCCTCAATCCCTCCCAGCATCAGAGTCTTTTTCAATGAGTCAACTCTTCACCTGAGGTGGCCAAAGTACTGGAGTTTCAGCTTTAACATCATTCCTTCCAAAGAACACCCAGGGCTGATCGCCTTTAGAAGGGACTGGTTGGATCTCCTTGAAGTCCAAGGGACTCTCAAGAGTCTTCTCCAACACCGCAGTTCAAAAGCATCAATTCTTCAGTGCTCCGCTTTGTTCATAGTCCAACTCTCACCTCCATACATGACCACTGGAAAAACCATAGCCTTGACTGGATGGACCTTTGTTGGCAAAGTAATGTCTCTGCTTTTGAATATACTATCTAGGTTGGTCATAACTTACCTTTCAAGGAGTAAGCATCTTTTAATTTCATGGCTGCAGTCACCATCTGCAGTGATTTTGGAGTCCAAAAAAATAAAGTCTGACACTGTTTCCACTGTTTCCCCATCTATTTCCCATAAAGTGATGGGACCAGATGCCATGATCTTCGTTTGCAGAATGTTGAGCTTTAAGCCAATTTTTTCACTCTCCTCTTTCACTTTCAATCAAGAGGCTTTTTAGTTCCTTTTCACTTTCTGCCATAAGGGTGGTATCATCTGCATATCTGAGGTTATTGATATTTCTCCCAGCAATCTTGATTCCAGCTTGTGCTTCTTCCAGCCCAGCGTTTTTCATGATGTACTTTACATATAAGTTAAATAAGCAGGGTGACAATATGCAGCCTTGACGTACTCCTTTTCCTATTTGGATCCAGTCTGTTGTTCCATGTCCAGTTCTGACTGTTGCTTCCTGACCTGCATACAGGTTTCTCAAGAGACAGGTCAGGTGGTCTGGTATTCCCATCTCTTTCAGAATTCTCCACAGTTTCTTGTGAACCACATATTCAAAGGCTTTGGCATAGTCAATACAGCATAAATAGATGTTTTTCTGGAACTCTCTTGCTTTTTTGATGATCCGGCAGATGTTGGCAATTTGGTCTCTGGTTCCTCTGCCTTTTTTAACTGCCACTTAACTGAGGACAAATGATACATTCACCATTTCACTGAAGCAAAGTCGTCTTTCTGACTAAAACCCTATGTCCTTTGAAAATACCTGGCCAAATATAAGGATATGATTGCCAATTATTAGGAAAGTTGATAGGACACAGAAGAAAAAGAGTAAATATGTTTCCTGTAAAATCTTGACCATACGTCTGTTTGTTATGTTAAATATAACATTATATGGATTAAGTTGAAGGTAAGATCAATTCAGTTCAGTCGTTCCATCATGTCTGACTCTTTGTGACCCCATGGTCTGCAGCACGTCAGGCTTCCCTGTCCATCACCAACTCCCAGAGCTTGCTCAAGCTCATGTCCATGAAGTCGGTGATCCCATCTAACCATCTCATCCTCTGTTATCCCCTTCTCCTCCTGCCTTTAATCTTTCCCAGCAGCAGAGTCTTTTCAAATGAGTCAGTTCTTCGCATCAGGTGGACAAAATCTTGGAGCTTCAGCTTCAGCATCAGTCCTTCCAATGCATAATCAGGACTGATTCCCTTTAGGTTTAACTGGTTTGATTTCCTTGCAGTCCAAGGGACACTCAAGAGTCTCTTCCAACACCATAGTTCAAAAGCATCAATTCTTCAATGCTCAGCTTTCTTTATAGTCCAACTCTCACTCCATACATGACTACTGGAAAAACCATAGTTTTGACTTGACAGACCTTTGCCAACAAAGTAATGTCTCTTCTTTTTAATATGCTCTCTAGATTGGTAATAACTTTTCTTCCAAGGAGCAAACGTCTTTTAATTTCATACTGCAAGCACCCATCTGCAGTGATATTGGAGCCCAAGAAAATGAAGTCTGTCATTGTTTCCATTGTTTCCCCATCTATTTTCCATGAAGTGATGAGGCCGGATGCCATGATCTTAATTTTATAAATGTTGAATTTTAAGCCAGCTTTTTCACTCTCCTCTTTCACTTTCATCAAGAGGCTCTTTAGTTCCTCTTTGCTTTATGCCATAGGGGTGCTGTCATCTGTGTGTCTGAGGTTATTGATATTTTTCCCAGCAATCTTGCTTCTTGAATCTTGAAGGGTAAATAGTACATTTAACTTATGTTCATTTTTTTCTCAAAAGTAAATATGGCTAGAATAGCTGGGGCTTGTTTCTTCTATCTATGAGTATGTGTTTTTATAACCACAGATTTATATTAATTTTTTATTAATAAACATATTTTCAGTTCTATGTTCTCTTCACTTCCCGCATATGCTACTGATGGGATTTACATCTCATTGATAGGATTTTCAAATATGAAAATAACTGAAAAGAATAATGTGGAGATAGGAAGCACAGGAGAGAGAAAGGGTCTATTTTTATTTAGGCTGTTAGAGACCTGAGACCCATGATTTTAAAATAATTGAAGGGGCTGTCAGTGCCTCTGTTTGTGCTAAGAACTAGATAAATCTCAGCTTTGTGGGACCTGAAATTTATGAGAATTTTTTTTTTAAGAAAAGTTATACAAAATTAGTTGTGAATATAAATATGTACTTAGACAGGGAAAAGAAATCAAAGTCAATTATACATTTAATTAAGCTCAACATATCATACATGTCAAAATCCAGAAAAGTACCATATTCTATTATTTAAAATTATATAAATTAATAATTTTATATATACATAAAGTTTACAACATATTGATAATGTTTATAATGAATTACCTGGTCTACCTCTATAGTACATTTTCTATATACTATCTGGCCCTATACTCCTTTTTCAGGTATTCAGATTAAAAATACGGCATTTTCTTGAAAGACAGAAAAATAATTTAGTCATTTTCTAGTGTGGTTTATCAAAATTTATTTTTGCTTTTATGTGATATTTTAGCAAATCATCTTTGGTTTCACCGCATGGAAATGGTAGAACCATGTAATAGTGCTATTGGTTTTATGGAAAACATTTCCCAAGTTTCTTTTGTATCATCTCCCTGGTCGAAAGACTGTCAAGCGCCGAAGCCTTGGCTCAAGGGCTCGCTTTGTATGGTCAAAGAAGAGAAAAGGAGGGAGGATTCCCAGCATGTCGAAGGCGATGGGATGTGTCGCTGGAAGTGAGGTTAGAGATGTAGATGGTCACGTGGGGCGCCTTTGCTTTTACCTAAGTGACATGAGAGGGCAGTGGACGCTTGTGCTCCAGGGCCACTCAATTAATTTAATGTAACATTCTGGCTGCTGCGTTGAAAAGGACTATAAAAAGCATAAGTGAAACAGGAAGACTAGTCTAAATGTAAGGGCAAAAAATCATTTCAGCAACAAAGCCATAAATATTTGAATTCGTTATTTTGAGAACACAGATAAAGAAGCATCTTAAACACAGCAACAGATAAAACCTTTTTACTAAAATTGTAACTAGTCTTTGGTTCTCTCCTTATCGAATAGAGGTAATCCCTATACTGTTGTTAACTTGATACCTTCACTATTTGACTTCCTACGGTGATCATGGAAAACACAATACTACTTCAATATCTTTGTAGAAATTTAGAGATGATTTATGAAAAATGTAATAGCTGGGTTTTTCTTACAGTAAAACAAAATACTCAGCTTGATAGAGTAAAATTAATATCTGATGTTGAAAGAAATAAAGAATTTTATTTACTAACATCTGTGAATGTAAATTTTGGAAAGCAAAAATCTTTGTATTAATTGACACTTGTATTTATTCTATAATTTTTCACATTGCTGAAATTATTTGTCTATTTCTGTCTCTAGACTGTCAGACCCTTAAGAACATAGCCAGGTTCATTCCATTCCATTATTCTCAACTTTCTCATAGTTATTGACACATAGAAAATGTTTCATGACTATTTTAAATAAAGGAAGGAAGAATGGTTTAGACAATCATCCCCTCAGCCAGAAAGCAAGCCCTTAATCAGAAAAATGGCAGGGATGGATCTGCTGTGAAGTAGGCTGGCATAACCTCTGAGCAAACTGACAAATCTACCTAATTTTGTTACCCTTTAATCTTACTGTCAGTATCTCTAGAGGGATGGGACCACAAAGGATGAAGGATAACATAAGAATCTTTCCCTACTTCTTATTATTCAAGGAGTTGACTTAGTAATCAGGAATATCTGTTATATTCCAAGAAGTTCATCATATAAGTCACTGATGTCAAAAAATTTTAGTAAGCTGAATAATTCATTTAATATCGGCCTCCAGAGATTGCGCTAATAAAAAATCAGAAGGCGAAAAATAACAACAATTGAAGTTTCTTTCCCATACTGCTGAGAAACTTTAAGGAATAATAATTTCCAGAATTGGCTTTGTATATAGGTTGACCTCTATTTGAATGCTGACTTTAGCCTCTGACAAGCAGTTTACTAATTGGTTTAAATATTATAGAAGAAACAAAAATCAATCACTCAGTCAACCTTTTTCTTAGATGTAATAGACTTCTTAGGCACTAGAACCTTTGTGGCATTAGGAAATATTCTGAGTGAATATCTTTGTATTCCACCTTGAAAATCTTTAAAATAAAAAATTCTAAAGATGACTCGTTCAGAAAACACACTATAGGAAGCTTTCCTCCTGTGACCCTTATATTCATTTCTCCACTCAGTTATCATTTGCATGAACAATTGTACAGCAATTGAACAAGCAGGATTCCTTATCATCTCTGCACTTTCTGGTTTCAGTTCCTCAAAGAGCCTTCCTATTCTTGTAGCAAGTATGTTCTAAATGTGTGCATATGAGTCAGACCAATGCATCATCACAAGGGCAGCTTTTATTAGGGTAGTTCTGATGATGCATTATTCTAGGATACCTTCACAGTGGTGTCTCAGTAATGATTCATTAGGATGCTACATCATAGTGTTGATAGAAAATAGAAACTGGCCAAAGAATGACTTGGTAATTTATAATGTTAAAACTATACATTACATATGGAGCTTGTCCCCACTTTTAGGAATGGAAATACTCATTTATGCCATTTTTAAAATAACATGTTACCCACGGACAATAAGTTACACTATGTATAATTAAAACCAGTGTGACTTAATATTTTACTTTTCCTGTATGTATATTACAAAATGATACAAATAAATCATGACAAGAGTATATATAATTTGTCACCAAACTGAAAAGTTGATACTGCAAAAGAAGGCAACTCACTATTTTTAAACTGATTATGCTTTATGACTGTGCATATTAATTCTTTTATATCAAAGGGTAATTTGCATGGATATTACTATTTTCCAAAATAAATCATTGTATTGTATTTAGGAATTTTTTTTAGTGAATTGGAGATTTATGCTGCCTATACTTACTCAGAAAGTAGTAAAGCATTTACTTATTGGATAATGTGAATTTTTAATTTGTTCAGGTAAAAACAAGTCAGATGTGACTAATAGAAAGGTTGTTTTAAATCTAATGTTCTACCCAAGAAGTCAGGGTAATTTTTGCCAGTGATAAGATTCTCATTATTATAATCTTGATGTCTAGATCAATGTCCTCTGGTAGTTTACAAAGTATACTCCCTAAACCTATTTTTTCCCTTTTTAATAGAATTCTATCCTTGTGACTAAATCTAGGGTTGGTAAGATTTAAACAGAAATGATACAGACAATTCTTACGAGACCCACGACTTAAAACCAAACCACTTAGGTAAGTGTGAAAAGAATTAACATCTTTACAATCCTGCCTTCCAGCTCCTGAAGACATATTTTCACATATAAATTTTCTTCAATGTCTTTAAAAAAACTAAATTTTTTCCAAAATTTCTTTCACTATTAAAAGCTCTTTCTAAATATTTGTTATTGCAAATATGTATCATTTTTACTATATTTGCTAAATAAAGTCATACCTTAGTGTCTGCAGGGGATGGTTCCAAGACCCATACTAGATTTGCAAATCTGGGGACATTGAAGTCCTTCCAGATCCATGATTCAGTGCCCACAGATTCAACCAAATGTGGATTGTCTAGTACTTCATTATTTATTGAAAAAATATCTATGTATAAGTAGACCTGAGCAGTTAAAACCTGTTTTTCAAGAGTTAACTGTCCTTCTGCCAATGTTTATTTATAAGTATATAAAATATAAGAAGAAATTGAGATGTTTATTTATAATATCACATATCCAGCAAACTGGTCTTCCTTGGTGACTCCATGGTAAAGAACCCTCCTGCCGAGGCAGGAGACTTGAGTTCAATCCCTGGTCTGGGAAGATTCCCTGGAGAAAGGCATGGAAATCCTTTCCAGTATTCTCGCCTGTAGAATCCCATGGACAGAGGTGAGCCACAGTCCATGGGGTTGCAAAGAGGTGGACATGACTGAGTGACTGAGCGCGCGCGTGCACACACACACACACACACACACACACACATGGATATATATTAGCCCCTTTAAACCACCAATTAAATACTATGAGTAACAATAAGATAAATTTTAGTTACTTCTTTGCAATATATTTTTATTTGGGGTACAATTTGTTGTTAAAGATACAATTTTTCAGGTTGATGTTTTAGTTCAAGTTCTTTAGAAAACAGACCCTGAGAAAAAACTTACATGTTAAAACTCTATGCGGGCCTGCAGTCCCATGGAAGCAGGAATGAAAGGACAAAAGGAAAGCAGAAAAGCACAAAAAAATAGGTGTATTCATTTTGCATTTATATTTTTTTGTAACAAGCACAACTGATTGCTTTGTCTCAGATGACATTTTCACAAAGACTGAATGAGCTCACTGTAACTTAGAATGGTTATCTAAATGGAAGAAGGGGAAAAAAAAATTAACCCATAGATCCCTGGAAACTCAATTCCTAGTGGTTAACATCCAATCTATGAAAGTAGTCTTTCTTGCTCTGGGTTACCAGAGGATCTATAGTTCTTGCCCAGTAACTGAGGCACAAAGGTCTTTCCATGTCAGCTGGTGGCATGAAAGTTACCTTGATTTGTGATTAAAGTAGAGGCAGCAGCATTTATCTAGCTCTTTAGCCTCTGGAGCTGTGAACCCTGAGTAATACGACTTAGGCAAGATAGGAAAGCACGTGCTCAAGACATGAGATGATGCATATCCTGAGTGAATCATAGCTTCTCCTTGGGCATGTGTCCACTTACATCCCTTTTAGAATTTATGGATGTTAAATTAGAATAAAAGACACTTATTTCCTTGCCAAGAGTGTTGGTACAAGTGCAAACTTTCAACGTCAGGGCCAGTTATAGTCTCTTGAAAGGCTGAAAACCATGAGCAAACCAAACAGCAATCCTTGGAAAGGCAGGGATTAATGGTACTCATCACTTATGTCTGCTGGTCTTTCAGTTCGGATGACCCAGACCTCCATCTGCCATACAGCTGTTGATCCGTGGCATGGCATGGCATATGCACACAGTTGTGTCTGACTCTTTGTGACCCCATAGACTGTGCACCCCACCAGCTTCCTCTGTCCATGAAATTTTTGCTGACAAGAAAACTGGAGTGGGTTGCCATTCCCTTCTTCAGGGGATCTTCCCAACCCAGGGATTGATCCCGCATCTCCTGTGTCCCCTGCA
This sequence comes from Budorcas taxicolor, assembly GCF_023091745.1. NCBI lineage: Eukaryota > Metazoa > Chordata > Mammalia > Artiodactyla > Bovidae > Budorcas > Budorcas taxicolor. Next base: position 64,030,904 of record NC_068921.1, on the reverse strand, counting down.
TTGGCAGGTAGATTCCTTACCACTGAGCCACCAGGGAAGCCATGCCTGCTGCCATTGACCCTTTATCATAACTTCAAGGTATAAAAAGCATCTAAACATACCTAAGAACATTGTTTAAGTTCTGGAAATGTCCCTCCCCGCTCCTCCTATTTATCAGTAAAATTAATCACGGATGGTGTTTAAAGTTGTTTTCTCCAATATGTACCACATTTCCTTTTTCTGAATGTTAGTCCTCTGACTGAGATAATTCGAAAAGGTCTGGTTGTATTTGCATCTTCCATTTCAGTGAAATTTTTATGTCTCCCCTTGAAAGGACATTTGCCCAAAGTGGAACCAAATTCCCTTCACCACAGGGCCTAAGCCTGAGGAGCACACATTGCACAAGTGGGACCCTGCGAATGATAAGGAGATGAGTCAGTCTTGTGCTTTGGTTTCCAGAACCCAGCAGACTCCCAAATGCAAAAATGCTGGTCACTGCTCCGTGCTGGGATACTGGAGTAATTTGTAACAACCGTGTACCTCATGTACTTGTCTCTACTTTGCTGCAGCGGATTTCTTTGCCTGATGCCCAGTTGCATGTTAAGTTGTTTCATTAGTCATTGTACAAGCAGCATTGTAGATGTAGATCTACTGGACAAGGGAAGCAAATCCATGTCTAGAATACATATTTATTTTGTTGAGGAAAATTGCTGACCCACCAAAGTGGAAGAACTCCCCTATGGTAAACTTGTCATGCTGTTGCTGCTGCTGCTAAGTCACTTCAGTCGTGTCCGACTCTATGTGACCCCATAGACGGCAGCTCACCAGACTCCCTCGTCCCTGAGATTCTCCAGGCAAGAACGCTGGAGTGGGTTGCCATTTCCTTCTCCAATGCATGAAAGTGAAAAGTGAAAGTGAAGTCGCTCAGTCGTGTCCGACACTGTGCGACCCCATGGACTGCAGCCCACCAGGCTCCTCCATCCATGGGATTTTCCAGGCAAGAGTACTGGAGGGGGCACCATGGTTACTGTTTTAGGGCTTCCCAGGGACCTCAGTGGCAAATAACCTGCCTGCCAATGCAGGAGATGCATGTTTGATCCCTGGGTGGGGAAGATCCCCTGGGAGGAGGAAATGACAACTCACTCCAGTATTCTGGCCTGGAGAACTCCGTGGACAGAGGATCCTGGCAGGCTACAGTCCAGGTGGTCACAAAGAGTCAGACGTGACTGAGCAACTGAACACACACACATTGGCTGCTTTACATGAGGATGGTAAATAATGAGACCTCAGTATTAGTTTCTGCTGCTGACAACTAGGTCTAGTTACTGAGGTTTAGTGGGAAAGCAGAGATGCTTTGGGTCTAAACTGAGCCTTATTTCTTCTGTTATGGCCACTTTCTTCATGAGGCTCCTGTGCCAGCCCTGCAGTTGTTAAAGAGAAAGGTGATTGATTTCATGGAGTTAGTCTGCCCACTGTGTTGACAAGACTATCTTCGGCTGTGGATATTTTCTGGAAAGCATTAATGTAAGGCACAAAGCCCCACATGTTTTTTTTCTCATTCCCATAGATTCTATCCACATGAAATTTTCCCAGATGCCCTAGACATTGGATTTCTAGTCTTGTTCCCTTCAAATTCCTGAACCATATCCCATCATTTTCCCATGCATTGAAGTCAGTGTATATCCCCATATCAGGCTACATTTCTTTCTTTCTTTTTTTTATTTATAAACTGCATGACAGTTGTACTGCTTGCCTTTCTACCCACTGGGGAGATTACTCTTTACCACACTTCTTTAGGTTTGCCTCAGAAAATAGCTATATTGTGGCAACTATGTAGTTTCAGCTAACACTAATGACTTATACCAATCTGTCCATAAGTCATACTCAATTTCTTCCTCCATGTTACCAAAAGAAGTCACTTGTAGGGACACAGACTTGAGTGAGTTAAAGGTGCCAGTGTATCATATATAGGGGTCAAGGCCATTTCTTCATGCAATTTACTTATGCTTTCAAGACCAGCTAAGATGATACAGTACTGACCTGACCAGACTTTATGGCTCATGGTCTTATCTCAAAATAACTGGATCTATAGTCACTTGATATCTTATAACACTATGAGGTGTTTTTTTTTTTTTTTTTTTAACATGAATCATAGTTGTCTGCTGCAAAAGGCACAGCATTATTCCAGAGTCACTGGATTCTACGTATATCCCTTGTGTTCTCATTGTTTAGTCACTGAGTTGTGTCTGGTTCTTTTGTAACCCCATGGACTGTAGCCCGCCAGTTTCCTCTGTCCATTGGATTCTCCAGGCAGGAATACTGGAGTGGGTTGCCATTTCCCTTCTCCAGCGGATCTTCCTAACCCCACAGATCAAACCCGAGTCTCCTGCATTGTAGGTGGATTCTTTACCACTGAGCCACCAGGAAGCCCTATCCCTTCTGTTTGTTGTTGTTCAGTTGCTAAGTCCCTTTTGTTAGGACTTCCTAAAATCTCCAGAAAGCTTTTTAACCTACCAGAAGCACCTTAAACAAATGTATATGTTGAGCAAGATAGCAAAAGTGGAAAAAAATCACTTTTTTCTATCCTAGATATGCTGGAAATCCTGTTTTGCCATCCTAGATTGCAGAACTATTTTCAAATGACATAATGCTCCCTTAAAAGTCCATGGTGATCCTTAACAACCGTGCCTCCTTCTTATAGAGGTATGAAATACAAAACTCTACACTTACCCTTGTAAATATGGGTCCTAGCATGCGCCAGAAGTTTCCTAAAAACTTCAGCATTGTGGAAAGCCCCTGAATCATGGTAGATTTTTTTCTCCCGCACTTTGACACATGTGTCTTACTGGGAAATCTAAGGTACCTGCTACTATCTAATCACTGGGTTCAAGGAACATGATAACATTGTGATGAGTATGCTGTTTAGCAGGATGGCAAGAAAATCAAGGAGGATGGGCAAGCCATGAGACTCAAATGGGAATAAAGATTCCATGATAAATTACCAGTAGTAACTAAGTTCAATGTAACTATTTTTATATTTCCTCTCCAAGTGGCCTTGATCTAGTCTAAAGAAATGGAAATTATTGAGTAAAACAAGGCTTTGTCAGTCAAGTAGTTCTCAAACCTAGCTGTTCATTAACTACCTGCAAAATTTTTGATACCAGAGATCTAATACACTAGAGATTTTTATTAAACTGATTTGGAGTGAAGAAAAAGTATTATTTTTAATATACAGACAAGATCCGAGGGCCACTTAAATTAGACTCTTGGAGAACAGAGACTAAGTATCAAGACAAAGGATATAATTTATTAGTTGTCCATAAGTACCTCTGTTTACAGATTGAAAAGTAATACATTGTTAAACAATTATACCCAGTCATCTCCAATCCACTCTCTTCTAAGGAACAAGTAGCTGATGTAATTGTAAACTGTTTATAAATGGAGTAATAAAATTGCCCTTTAGGAAGTCAGGGTCTAGAAACAGGAACTCCTGGTAAAACTATACTCCAACACTGCTATATGTTGTTGTAGTTAATCATGGGAAGGGGACTGGAAGAACTAATGAATATTTATAAGTGATTTTTTTTAATGTTTGCTGTTTTCTTAAGACATAACGGCATTTGCAGTTTATTTTTATTTGTTTACTTAGTTTTCAGTATTCTAGTATTATACAAATCAAGCTACAGTGAATAATTAAATTTAACAAATGCATAATTTAATTAATGCATAATTAAATTCAAATAATTCCCATACTCAAGCTATGTTTTAAACACTGGAATAATGAAAGATCAAATATTTCCTATTTCAAGATATTCACAGTCCAGTAAAAGCCAATTGTGGTTTTATGAAATAGTATTATCAATCACTGCTATGTACAAGAGAGTTTTCTTATATAATTCTGTATCACTTTAAGAGCTATGTGTTACTGTCCTCAAGTTACAGAAAGGCAAACCAAGTTTCAGTGAGTTAAGGTGAACCAATAATTCCATATCTATTTCACATGAGAAATGAAGTCTAAATTCAGATTCTTTTGGTTTCAAAGACCATTGTAATTTCACTGTGCTATACACCTTCATGGATCACAGCCTAGTCGTGGTGAAGGGGCTTGCATAATGCAATGAAGCTGTGAACCATGTCTTGCAGGACCACCCAAACAGTGATGGGTCATGTGAAGAATTCTGACAAAATGTGGGTCCAATGGAAGCAGAAATGGTGACCAATCCAGTATTCTTGCCATGAGAACACAATGAATGAAAAAGCAAAAATATATGACACCAGAAGATGAGCCCAGGCTGATAGGTGTTCAGTATGCCACTGGGGAAGACCTGGGGGCAATTGCTAGAAGTTCCAGAAAGAATGAAGCAGTTGGGTCAATGCAGAAATGACACTAAGTTGTGGATGTCTTTGCTGGTGAAAGTAAAGTCTGATGCTGTAAAGAAAAATATTGCATAGGAATCTGGAATGTTAGCTCCATGAATCAAGGTAAATTGGACATGGTCAAGCAAGAGAAAGCAAGACTGAACATCGACATCTTAAGAATCATTGAACTAAAATGGATGAAAATGGGCAATTCACCATTATATCTACTACTGTGGATAAGAAACCCTTAGAAGAAATGGAGTAGCCCTCATAGTCAACAAAGCAATCCAACATGCAGTACTTGGGTGCAATCTCAAAAATGATAGAATGGCCTGAGATAGATTTTTTCAAGATAAGCCACTTAACATCACAGTAATCCAAGTCTCTGTCCCAACCACTGATTGCAAAGAAACTGAAGTTGACAGGTTCTGTGAAAATCTACAACACCTGCTAGAACTAAAACCAAAAAAATAGATGTCCTTTTCATCATAGAGGACTGGAATGCAAAAGTGGAAAGTCAAGAGAAACCTAGAGTAACAGGGAAGTTTGACCCTGGAGTACAAAATGACACAGAGCAAAGGCTAACAGAGTTTTGTATGCTAGTTATACAAAACTTGGCTTTTCCAACAAGCAAGAGATGACAACACATGGTGAACACCAGATGATTAATACTGAAATCAGATTATATTATTTGCAGCTGAAGATGGAGGAAGTCTATACAGTCAGCAAAAAACAAAAACAAAAACATAGACCTGGAGTTGTCTGTGGCTCAGATCATGAGCTCTTTCTTGAAAAATTCAGGCTTTAATTGAAGAAAGTAGGGAAAATCACTAGGTCATTTAGGTATGACCTAAAGCAAATCCTTTATGATTATACAGTAGAAGTGACAAATAGATTCAAGGGATTAGATCTGGAAGACAGAGTGCCTGAAGAATTATGGATATAAGCTTGTGACATTGTATGGGAGGTCGTGACCAAAACCACCCCCAAGAAAAAAGAAATGCAAGAAGGCAGAGTGGTTGTCTGAGGAGGCTTTAAAAATAGCTGAGAAAAGAAGAGAAGTGAAAGACAAGGGAGAAAGGGAAAAATATTACCAACTGAATGCAGAGCTTCAGAAAATAGCAAGGAGAGATCAGAAGACTTTCTTAAATGAACAATGCAAATAAATAGAGAAAAACAATAGCGGGAAAGATTAGAGATGTCTTCAAGAAAATTGGAGTTATTAAGGGAAGAAGTGTTTCCTATAAGAATGGGCACAATAAAGGACAGAAACAGTAAGGACCTAACAGAAGCAAAAGAGATTAAGAAGTGGCAAGAATAAAGAGGAACTCTACGCAAAAGTTCTTAATGACCCTCATAACCATGATTGTGTGATCAGTCACCTAGAGCCAGACATGCTGGAGTGTGAAGTCACATAACCTTAGGGAACATTTCTATGAACAAAGCTAGTGGAGGTGATGAGATTCCAGGTGAGGTTTTAAAAATCCTAAAAGATGATGCTGTTAAACTACTGCACTCAATATATCAGCAAATGTGGAAAACAAAGCCGTGGCCACAGGACTGGAAAAGGTCAGTTTTCATCCCAATCAAAAAGAATGGCAATCCAAAAGAATGTTCGCTGCTAAGGTAATGCTCAAAATCCTTCAAGTTAGCCTTCAGCTGTACGTGAACTGAGACGTCTCAGATGTACAGTTTGGAAAAGACAGGGGTATCAGGGATCAAATTGCCAACATTTGTTGGATCATGAGAAAGCAAGAGTATTCCAGAAAATTATCTACTTCTACTTCATTGACTATGCCAAAGTTTCTGACTGTGTGGATCACAACAAATTGTGGAAAACTCTTAGAGATAAGAATTCCAGACCACCTTACCTGTTTCCTGAGAAACCTGCATGTGGGTCAAGAAGCAACAACAACTGGAACCAGATTTGGAAAAACTGACTGGTTCCAAATTGGGAAATGGTTATAAGACTGTATATTGTCACCTGTTTATTTAACCTATATGCAGAGTATATCATACAGAATGCCAGGCTAGAGCATCACAAGCTGGAATCAAGATTGACAGGAGAAGTATCTACAACCTCACATATGCAGATGATACCACTCTAATGGCAGAGAGCAAAGAGGGACTAAAGAGCCTATTGATGAAAGTGAAAGAAGTGAGTGAAAATGTTGGCTTAAAAGCCAACATTCAAGAAACAAAGATCATGGCATCTGGTCCCATCACTTCAAGGCAGATGGAAATAGAAAAGTGGAGACAGTGACAGATTTTCTTTTCTTGGGCTCTAATAATCATTGTGGACAGTGGCTGCAGCCATGAAATTAAAAGACCTTTGTTCCTTGGAAGGAAAACTACGACAAACATAGACAGCATACTAAAAAAGCAACACATTTTGCTGACAACGTTGCATATAGTCAAAGGTATGTTTTTTTCTCACATTTTTACGAATGTGAGAGTTGGACCATAAAGAAAGCTGAGCACTGAAAAACTGATGCTTTCAAATTGTTCAGGAGAAGATTCTTGAGAGTCCCCTGGACTGCAAGGAGATCAAACCAGTTAATCCTAAAGGAAATCAACCCTGAAGATTCATTGGAAGGACTGATGCTGAAGCCAAAGCTCCCTTACTTTGGCCACTTAACGGGAAGAGCCAACTCACTGGAAAAGACCCTGATGCTGGGAAAGAATGAAGGCAAAAGGAGAAGGGGACAGCAGAGGATGAGATGGTTGGATGGCATTACCAACTCAATGGACATGAATTTGAGCAAATTCCAGGAATTAGTGTAGAAGAGGGGAGCCTAGCATGCTGCTGTCCATAGGGTCGCAAAGAGTTGGACCCAACTTAGCAACTGAACAACAGCACCAACATACTGCTTCTTGTTACAGGGCTTTAAGGGAAGTGTTTCTGTTACTTACATCTATAAGGCCTACAATATAGTCAATAATATTAAATAATTTTTATTGCCTGAATGCATCTGAATCCTAGAAATGTTCAGACAAACCAATTTTTCTTTAATTTTGGAGCCATTCAAAATGTCCCCCAAATCCATGAAATCATCTGCAGTTCTTTTAATTAAAATCTAGAATAAGTATACTATGGACAATTATGAGTTTATATTGAAGATGCATTTCTCTAGGGCTTCTAAGTCATGTGAACATTTATCTATATCAATTCTTATGTTCAAAATTGCTCTTTTTAAAATTTAAATTTTTAAAGTAAAGTCAATTTACAATGTTGTGTTGCAGGTGTACAGCAAAGTTATTTACACAAATAGGTTTTCAGATTGTTTTCCTTTATTGGTTATCATGAAATATTTAGTATAGTTTCCTGAGCTATACAGTAGATGCTAATCCCAGACTCCTAATTTATCCCTCCCCTCCCTTTCCCTTTTGATAACCGTAGTTTGATTTCTATGTCTATTGGTTTGTTTCTGTTTTGTATATATTTATTATTCTTTTTAGATTCCACATATGAATTACATCCTATGAAATTTGTCTTTCTGTCTGGCCCATTCCACTCAGCATGACAACCTCTAGGTTCATCCATGTTGCCTAAATTAGCATTATCCCAGCTTTTAATAGCTGAGTAATATTCCACTGTGTAAATATACCATATCATCTTTATCCATTCATCTGTCAACGGACACAGGATTCTTCCATGTCTTGGCACTATTATAAATAGGGCTGTAATGAACATTGATATGCATGTATCATTTCAAATTATGGTTTTCTCCAGATATATGCCAGTAAAATATTGCTCTTTAATGCTTTATCTCTGAAGCAGAATTTCATGGACCTATTTTTAGTTACCAAGTTAAAACATTGTCTTCTTCAGATTTCATTGTTGAAATATTAAGTTAAAGGACAAATATTTTTTAGCACCTCTTGCATATAGATTTTTCCTACAAAAGTCCTTTGCTTTAATGAAAAAAAAGTTAAGAGAATATGACCAATGTCCATTTGTCCTTTATCATTTCCCCCAGAGTCCCTTTAATTTGCTAAGAATTCAATGTTTCCCTATCCTTAGTGCTCATGTCTAGAACTGTAATGAGCTCTGTCTATAGCTTGCCTTCAATTCAGATTTTCCTGCAGTGACCTGACTGGTCATTCTGTACTTTTCTGTGTTTTTTTTCTTTTAAGGAATAAACTTCCTAAAGTTTGTTACTTCGAGTATACTAATGATAGAAAAGAGCCACATTGTAGTTTATTTAAACACATTTATTAAATAAAATTTAATTTTATTCTGCCTTGCTCTCTATTTTTTTCCCCGATCTTGCTTAATTTTTATATGAGGTCTTCAAGAGGTTTTTTTTTTCTTTTTTTTTTAAATATAAATTTATTTATTTTAATTTGAGGCTAATTGCTTTACAATATTGTATTACTGAAGTGCTTGAAGATCTGTGAAAGATCTGTGAAAGAAGAGTTTAAGTTTACTAACTCTCTTTCTCTCAGTTTAAGGACATAAAGTCTAAGATACTATTGTTTTGACTGAGGAAATATCTCCAGGGGTTCATAAAACTTGGCTACACTAGATCTTGAAAAAAAAAAAAGTAAAACACTTTGACTTTCATATGCCTATCTTATATATGTCTTTTTTTAAAATTTTTCTACTATTTATTTCATATTTTCTGAAAGTCTAGTAAAGGTATTTTCTCCTATATGCTCACATTTGAAGAAAATTATTTTCAAAAATAAAAGCTTCTCAAATAGCAATAATGAGCTCATCATTAGAAGTTAAAATGGAACACATTTTAAAATTTATGCATTTCTGATTCTTCTAAAAATCTCATGTACATTTTGTATTTAACTCTGTGTTGGTGAAAAGAATTAACATTTCATATTTCATCTCATGTTTAAATTTTCATTTCATCTTTATATTGTGTCTGTAGAATCTGTGCTTCTCAAAGATATTTCAAAATATTAACCTTTCAATATACATGTTACCTAAATGAACAAAATAGCATTAGTGTTCTTAGTATTACTAGAGTAATGCAAAATAGCAAAATCACAGTTACATTTCTATATTAAATCCATTACAGAGCTTCAGAATCTGATGTTGAAAATGTTCATACAGATAATGACTTTTGCTTAAAATAATAATTGTACAAATGATAGATCCATGTTAGAGGGACTTGCTAACGCTGGTTCATACACATGAGTATGCTGATTGTTTCTGTTTCAAACATGAAGATCTTTGCAACTTTCATTTATTTTACTGACTATCTTTGACTCCATTTTAAGATGATTTATGTGGCTTATGCTAATGACTTACTCTTTATTTCAGTCACTGTCTTTTGCTGCTTCTAAAACATTGTTCTGTGTTTTAGGAAACTTTGCTTTAAACTCCTTTGACAACTAATTAGTAGTCAAATCAATTTTGGAGATAGCATAATAATTTGAATTTCATACAGATTTTTTTTTTATATTTAGTATTTCAACTTGCAATAGAATTCCTCAGTGTGTTGATAGCTGGACACTTGATAATTTCTGGCAACTCTTTTCCTAAAAACTTTATGAAGTAAAATGTTAAAAGTTTTCTTACATAAAGGCACATCCAGTAGTGGCAAATATACAGAATCTCCTTAGAGGACTTATCAGCATTGCTTCTTTATTAAAAAGAAATCTAATATAGGTTGTAGCATTGTTCAAAAGAGAATTTATCAACTATTATTACTATAAGACTGCTTAATCTAAAATATTTCAACAAAAAATTGAATATCTTTCAATTTAGTAATATACATTTGCAAAATGTTGAAATGAAGGAAAAAATATGATCCTCTCAACAGATGCAGAGAAAAGTGTTTGGCAAAACTTAACATGCTTTCATAATAAAAGCTCTGAACAAATTGTATATAGAGGAAACATACCTGGACAAAATACAAGTCATATATAATAAGCCCATAACTAACATACTTGATGGTGAAAAGCTAAAAGTATTTCGTCAAAAACAGGAATAAGAAGAGAGTGCCCCCTTTGCCACTCCTATTCAGCAAAATACTGGAAGTTCTAGCAAGAGCAATTAAGTAAGAAAAATAAATAAAAGACATCCAAATCAGAAAGGGACAAGTAAAATGGTCTCTGTTTGCCAATGACTTGATCTTTAAAAAAAAACAATACCCTACAGAATCAGCCAAAAAAATTTGAAATAATAAACAAAATCAGTAAAGTTAAGGATACAAAATCAACATACAAAATTCAGTATGCAAACAAACTACCCAATAAAAAATTAGGAAAAGAATCCCATTTACAATGGCATCAATGAAATTAAAGACATAGGAATAAATTTAGCCAGGAGGTGAAATGTCTGCACACTGAAGACTATAAAACACTGATGAAAGAAATCAGACACAAATATATGGAAAAATATTCAATGTTGACAGATTGGAAGAATTAATATTATTAAAATGTCTATATTACACAAAGTGATGTACATATTCAATGCAATCCCTATCAAATTTCAAATCGTACTTTTTTCACAGAAATAGGAAAAATTCTAAAAATTTATTTGTAGCCACAATAGTTCCTAAATGGCCAAAGCAATCTTGAATAAGAAGAACAAAGCTGGTGGCATAACACTTCTCAATATCTAGCAATACAAAAAGCTATAGTAATTAAAACTGTATCATGATGACATAAAAAGACACAAAGATCAATAGAATATAATAGAGAATCCCAAATAAATTTATATTTACATGGTCAACTAATATATGACAAAGGAGCCATGCATATACAATGGATAAAAGTTACTTCAACAACTGATGTTGGGAAAATTGGATAACCACACGCAAAAGGATGATATTAGACCCCTATCTTGTGCCACTCACAAAAATTAACTTAAAATGTAAAACATTATGTTTAACATGCTTAAACATAAGAGCTGCAATAATCAAACTCCAGGAAAAAAGTAAGAAAATGCTCCTTGACATTGGTTTTGTAATTAATTTGAGGATATGACACCAAAAGCACAAGCAACAAGAGTGGAAATAAATAAATGGGACTGCATCAGACTAGAATGCTTCAGCGCAACAGGAGACAATCAACGAAATAAAGAAGCAACCTAAAAAATGGTAGAGAATATTTGCAAATTATATATTAGATAAGGGGTTAGTATCCAAAATATGTGTATAAAATAACCCATTATTTTTAACATTAGCTATGAGCTGAGTATAAATGTAAGTGTAATTATAAAATGAAGTTTATTTTGAATATTATTGTTGTATTCTAGGGTACAAATAAAGGTATGTAAAAATTCATGAACAAGGTCTTAAGGAACATTGTGATTTTAGGGTATATCAAATCTTATTATTATGAATAATATTTATTAAAGCCTATTACTATTACAGTAAAAAAAAATAGAAAGTTTACTCTAAATCTATTCTGGAAACCAATCTTTAGATTCTAAAGTTAATTTAGATTTTAAATTCATAAAAATATGAATTTCTATGAAGAGCTTTTAAAATAATTGACAGTAACAAATTTAATTTATTAAGTAGGTAATTGTGAAAAAGTCATATAACAAAAATTTCTCCATATTTTCTATTAACATCCTCACTTTTTACTTCCTTAAGGGGAAATGGAAAAATAAATATTTTATGAATAAATAACTTGTAGACAAGATGAATAGGGCATTAGAATAAACCTCTCCTGAATGTCACTCTCATGTGTTAATTCAATTGAACCAGACCCTTTTTAAGAGCATAGATACTAAAGAAACAAAACCAAAAAAATCAGTGACATATCTTTACAGATGTGAAATTCACAAATACAAGAAAAATATATACCCAATGATTTTATTCTTAGAAGCAGCTTGTTGAAAATAGTGTCAAATACTTTCCACTGGTTTAATTCATATGAATAAATACAGCAAGAACAATGCAGAGTGAAATATAAACCAATAACTTTGAGAAAAGAGTTATGAACTTTCAGGCTGAAACCCTGAAAATTTGAAACTGGATTTGATGTGAATTCAAAATTATTTAAAATAACAGCAATTTTCCAATACTAATAAGTAACTTTTAAACTGGGTTTGGGTAGTTTAGATTTTACAGGTCAGAGATATTTGGGGACAGACAAACTAAGTGATCTATACAAATCATTGTCAGCATAGAAGATGGCATGAAATTTAAAAGTTAACTTTTCTAAGATTTTATGCCAAAAATAAAACAGTAAAGCAAACTTTGTTTGAAGTTTAAAAGGTACAAGATTTGAAAATTTTATTTCAAACACATCCATATAGAAATAATCAGGAAATCACTGTGTCTCATGATGCAGTTCAAACAAACCCAAGTTCCCTGAGACCTCCAAGATCATTTTCACAGAAACAGTGACAGTGTGTGCCTTTTACACTCTACCAATTCTTGCGAAGTTATTACACAATCAGAGTAGATAAAACTGCTTACATCTTGATATTAATAAAGGCAGTTTTTCTAAAGTGAACTGGAGTGTCTATTCTGCACTGCCATAGACTTGCTGGGAAGAGAATGGGGAGGCACCCTTTTCAGTTATGATCCTAAGGCATAGAAGGCAATGGCACCCCACTCCAGTACTCTTGCCTGGAAAATCCCATGGACGGAGGAGCCTGGTGGGCTGCCATCTATGGGGTCGCAGAGAGTCAGACATGATCAAACTAGTTAATTCTAAAGGAAATCAACCCTGAATATTCTGTGGAAGGACTGATGCTAAAGCTGAAGCTCCAATACTTTGGCCACCTGATACAAAGAGCTGACTCATTGGAAACACACCCTGGGAAAGACTGAAGGCAAAAGGACAAAAGTCAGCAGAGAATGAGAATGGTTAGATTGCATTACAGACTCACTGGATATGAACTTGAGAAAACTCTGGGAGATAGTGAAGGATAGGGAAGTCTGGTGTGCTGCAGGCTATAGAGTCAGACACAACTTAGCGACTGAACAGCAACATGTTCCTAATGAAGCAGGGAAATTATTCATTTTCTTACATCTCACATCTGAAGTACTTTACAGAAATACTCTCTGTGACAAAAAGAGAAGTTCTTGAAAAATTGCAATGGTTATTTTCAGGAAAAGCATTCTGTGATTGAGTTATAAGCTCAAATAGCTGCTTTTTTCACAGAATAGCAGTTTTATTTAAAAGAACAAGTGACAGACTATAAGCTATCAGATTCAGGTACTGGTCAGTTTCTTGAAAATGAACCCAATAAGCCATCCACTTTAAGAAAACTGACAGTTCTGCTGCCAATTATAAACTTCAAACTTTGAAGAATAATATAATTTTATAAAGCTTATACCTGCCACTGTAACTTTGACAAATTTGCAATACTGAGACTGGCTATATTTTTATATTAAATAACTAAGTGTGCCAACTTCTAGGGCATCTCTATAATTCAATGAATCAATCTATTTCAAATGACCAGCGCATGAAGATACAAAGCATGTATGAGGAAAAGATTTTTTCCAAGTTCAAATTAGGTCAATAAATTTTAATGTGTATGTGCACTAGAGAAAGTTCAGCTATGTTTGAAGATTCCACATTACAGATAAACTTTGAGCAACTGCCATCTAACATGTTTGGGTGTAGTACCAAAAATATTAACAATTACCTGAAAAGTATTATAATACTCCTCCCATTTAAATCTACCTGCCTTGTATTTGTCAGATAAAACAAAAGTATATCTATAAAAATACATAGCAATGTGACTCTTCTCACTGTAAAGTAAAATAAAGTAAAAATTAAAAAAATAGTTATTTTAATCTAATAGTTTTTCTTAAAAATATATTTTATGCTGACAACCAATGGGTTTATTTTATTATTTCTAAGTGAATAAAGTATTTACAAATTTCTGTTTCATTTTCAATGCAGACAAAATAGATTAAAAACAATCAAATCAAAACTCTTTATTTTCAAAACATTTTTAAGGTTCAAATTCATTATAAAATCAAATGTTTAAGAATTGTTTTATATGTTTTATATACATGCTGCTGCTCTGCTGCTGCTGCTGCTAAGTCACTTCAGTCGTGTCCGACTCTGTGCGACCCCATAGACGGCAGCCTACCAGGCTCCCCCGTCCCTGGGATTCTCTAGGCAAGAACACTGGAGTGGGTTGCCATTTCCTACATTTACATGAGATCTATCCATCTGTCAGTAGATAGATATCTCCTTAAATATTTAAAGTGTTTTTGATTTTCTGATGGAATCTTTACTGAAACAGTTTTCAAACAATATATTTCTGTGAAGCAAACCATTAAAAATGAAAATTTCAGACTAATCATCTTATAAGTTTAGATATCAAAGTCATAATAATTTAATCATCAGAAAAATGAGATTCCTATAGTATTAGCTCATGGTAACCATGACAAAATATTTATTTAACCTGCATCTATCAATCCTCCTTAAAAAATAAAACATGTATCTAAATTTAAGTATACAGACAGTTCTAAATTTGATAAACTTTCTAAACATGAAAGTTCTAAATTTGATAAATAACATGTGCATATACACATGCCCACATATACTAATGTACACACGAAGTCATTTCCATGCAATATTAAACTGTCCATTTTAAATATTAAAGTATATTAATAGTTTATTTTTAATATTGAAATATAAATTTTAAAAATAAATCATTTTAAAACTATATATGTTTTATTTTTTGATAATGAGAATACAAAAAATCAAACCAAAAACGAATCAAAATTATTCCTTAAGAATAGGAATGAATGGATGTGAGACTTTCAGATGTTTTTTATGTAATACTACCTAGATGTTGGATCATCTAAATATTTATTTGAAAAATAAATATTAATGAGGAGCAAAAACAAATTCTAAAACTGTACATAAAAGCAGATATACCTAATTCTGAATCAAATTGAAAATATATTCACATGGAAAATATGTTTGTCAAATGGCTTGAATACAGCAATCATCTAACCAGATTATTTTTATACCCCAAATACCTGCAGAGTAAGATTGAACTTCACCAGGGAAATTTATTTCTAGAATAACTGCATAATAATCTTGAAAATATTTATGCTTTAATAATATAAACAAATAAATTCTTGAATTAAAGATGAGATAAGGCTTTTTTAAAACTTTTTTTAATGATACAAAAGAACTCACACATAAATAAAAGAAACTCAAGGAAGTTTTGCAATGTTAATTTTGAAATGGACATATCAGCTTGATATCAAGAGTCATGACAATCCTACTCAAAAAGAAAGACAAAGGAAGCCCACAGCAATCACTGATTCATAACAGTTCTGAATTTCAGTCCAGTATATGTTTCAGCTCCTTAATTTGCCCTCAGTTTTGCTGCCCAGAAATGAATTGCCATAGCTTTTAACTCTACTGTCTGTGATCTTTCCCCCACCTATTACAAATCATCATTTACTAAGAACAGTTCTTTTTTTTTTCTTTTTCTTTTTGCAGACATTAATCTTCTTAGTCTTATCTGTAACAGATTTTGGGTACAAAGGGCTATTTTTAATTTGAACAACCTTTGTAATTTTTTACTCCAATTTTAGTTACTTCTTTAAAAACATCAGTAGTTTCCTGTTAATCAACTCAGACACATAAATCAACTCAATCAAAGCACTTCTCTACCTTTTGATCCCTGAAAATCTATGATAGTATGACACCTTAAAGATTCTTAGAAGGTTTTTTAATATTAACAGAGTTAATGTTTCACTCTTAAAATACTGAGAAAATTTAAAATAGCTGAGAGGGTCTATGACATACTACCTTATATCTTTCTGTCTTCTAAGCAGTTTTGCATTCCACCCTTGACATCTTTACCTTTGAACTCTGTCTTTATGGTGTGGATTTGATATTTGCCCTGTGCCATTACTTTCTTGGAGAAGTTCTTGCTCTCTGACCAAACTGCCTTAGACTATCTTGTTGTGCCAATAAATTCTACTTAGAAACTGTACATTTCCTTACAAGTGTCACCTTCAGTCCTCATATTTTATCACAGGTAGTGAGAAAAATCCAGTAGATGATTTCAACAAACTGCTCACATTCAACAATCTCCCTAGTCAATTAGATAACCTTTCTATTTTCCAATAAAACATTCTGCTACTATAAGCCTTGTCTTTCTCCAAATTTCAGTAACATCTTGCTCACTGTCCTTCAAGTCCTTACCAGCTGTCTCCTTAACACCCCTCCAATTTCTGCTTGCTATTTGATCCCAAAGTAGATTCCACATGCTTTATTTTATTGGTCTGCTTACTTCCAGATACCAAACTTTGCTGTAGTCATTTACTGCTGCAAAACAATGTGCCCCAAAACTTAATGCTCAAAACCACTATTCTATTTCACTCACAATTATTAAATTCAGGAAATTTCAGCTAGGTGGTTCATTTTTGACCAACATATTATTAGCATCACTTATTGAGCTAGAATATTGTATTGGTTTCCTAAAGAGAGTATAGATAATCAATTACCACAAATGTGGAGGCTTAAAACATCAGAAACTTATTGTCTCACAGTTCTGGGGGCTGCAAGTCCAAAATCCAAAGTCCAAAGTGCCCATTCAGGCCATGCCTCTTCTGAAGGCACGAAGGAAGAATCCCGCATTGCCTCTTTCTAGCAACAAGAGACTCCCAGTCACCCATGACATTCCTTGGGTTACAGCAATATCATTTTAATTGCTGCCTCTCCTCTGTCTTTATATGACAGTCTTTTCTGTGTCCTCTCTTCTTTTTATAATACCAGTCATTGGATTTCAGGCCCATCTTAATCCAAAATATTTTGTTAATTTAATCTTCATGAATTACCTCTTCAAAGACTATCTCACAATGAACTATCATTACATCTAAATCATTACTTTCATATGGTTTAGCAACAATAAAATAAAAATAATATATAATTACATACAGTTGATTTCTTAAATATACAATTAATTAATATATATGTATATAATAAAAGAAAGAAAAAATTAGTAAAATCTGCTGAACCTGGTTAGGAAATATATGGTTATTCACTGTGTTCAAAATTCAAATGCTATACTTTTGAAAATTTCATTGAAAGAATATTGGAAAAAAAATTTAAAAGATAAATATAGCACAGCTTTGTTGCATGGCAGAAGACCAAACTGCTGTTTTAATATGTTAAGTTACAAAGTCCCCTGGAGAAGAAATCACAATCCACGCCAGCATTCTTGACTGGAAAATTCCATGGACGGAGGAGCCTAGTGGTCTACAGTCCATGGGGTCACAAACAATCAGACACAACTGAGCACATACACACAAATATTGATAAGAATTGTGGATGAATTGTGGTTGGTCACAGGAAGAAAATAAAATAAAGCTTCAGAATCTTTGATGAGGGCATACAAAGTAAATCATAAATTTCCCTAAAACTGCCTTTTGTATCGTTCATCTGGAAGGCAGTTGTATCAATAAAATTAAATTCATATTTAAGCTAGCAACTTGAAAAATAACCATTCATTTATTGGATAGCCCCTTATTCTTTTTCTGAGAAACAGGGACTGGTCTTTTTTTTCCTAGGATTTCCAAGAATAAAGAAGTTCAGTTAAATTTAGAAGTAAGATCAGCAGCGTCTATACAATTTAAGGGCAGAAAAAAGTGAGAGATCTTCTCAGAGGAAACATGAGGTTACAGCTCAGCTTGGACAGTAATTCTGTGCATACTTGTTCTATAGAGCCAGGTCACTGGATGATAATTATCATCAGTACTTGAGAGCATATTAGAAATGTAACATGTTGGGTTTCACTCTATCCCTATTGAATCAAATTTATTGGAAGTGGGGTCCAGTTTTTTATCTTAACAAGCTCTTCAGGTCATTCTTATGCTTGCTAATGCCGGAGAGCTAGTGTTTTTTCCCTGTACTCTCATTATCGTTGGACTGTCAGAAAATTTTTATTAAAGTTATATCCAATTATCAGTTTGTGCTTTGTGGAATTAGGAGAGATTGTATTGAGGGGTATAGGAGAGAGCAGTGACCACTCCGGGTGCTAATGAAGAAATAAAAGTATCAGTGACAGAGAGAGAGTTGCTGTGACTGAGCTGTTGACCAACAAGAAAAACATCAAATTTGTGGAAAATAAGAGAGCCTGAAAACAACCTGAAACACTTTTTTTTTTTTTTTTTTTCTGGACCTATACAAGGCTAAATTTTTGAAAACTCTCACAAATCGCTGGCAAAAAAAATTGTTGCTGGAATTATTTTTGACAAGTAGCCTCTCTGAGGCTCCTTGTATTTATATTTTGGTTATAGATGGAAATGGGACCTTGTTTCCAGTCACAGAGGGATGAGGCCTGGTATAGACAGCATCTGTCCATATATGTCTATGTATCTGTGAATCTATCTATCCTCATCATTATCGTCACCATCATTACCTATCTGGCATATGTTCTAAATATAACTTTTAGGCTATAATCATGTACTCTCTATTCTACTCTTAGTCTTATCCCACCTCAGTTTATCTTTCACATGACAGCCAAAGAAACCTTTCTAAAATCCATATCTTAAGTACCTCCCTCCAGTATACTTGCCTGGGAAATCTCATGGACAGAAGAGCCTTGTGGGCTTCAGTCCATGGCCTCGCAAAGAGTCAGGCATGAGTGAGCGACTAACACTTACTTTCTTACTTTGTCCTTTAGATGGATTGAAAAGTAACTTGTATGTTAGGTATGATATTTTTGGTTCCAGATAATTTTTCAACATGATATTTTACTAATATCCTTGCTTTCATCATTAGTAGATTGTTTTCCAAGTTTACTACACTACTCAGATTTCTCAAAGGAGTATATTCTCTCAGATTTTTAAGGGTTTTCATCAAGTTTGCATTCACTGCATGCGTGCTAAGTCACATCAGTCATGTCTGATTCTTTTCAGTGCTTAGGACTGTAGCTCACCAGGTTTCTCTGTCTCCTGATATTCTCCAGGCCAGAATAATGGAGTAGGTTGCCACACCATCTTCCAGTAGATCTTCCTGAACGGGGATCAAACCAGTGTCTCCTGCGGCTCCTGCACTGCAGGCAGGAGCTGCAATTTACCACTGAGCCACCAGAAAAGCCCTTTCGTTCTCTAATCCTCTCAAATAGGAAACTGATAATTTACTTTCAAGACGTTGGTCAGGCTTCATCTCCAAATAACTTTCTCACCCCGAAAGACTGTACTGAGTACCCTTCACTTTGTCTTCTGTGAGCTTATATTTAAATAAATGCATCACACTATATTATAAAGGTGTGACCAAATGTATTCCTCTCTGAATATCTCATTAAATAAGCATCTTCTAAGAAACAAGTACTGTATTTAATTCATTCACAGGGTCCAAGTGAGTAAATCAACACCTGACTGAAAGAAGTTATCTAATACATATTTTATGCATTCAGGTCAGTTCAGTCTCTCAGTTATGTCTGACTCTTTGCAACCCCATGAACCACAGTATGCCAGGCCTCCCTGTTCATCACCAACTCCCAGAGTCCACCCAAACCCATTCCATTGAGTCGGTGATGCCATCCAACCATCTCATCCTCTGTTGTCCTCTTCTCCTCCTACCCTCAGTCTTTCCCAGCATCAGGGTCTTTTCCAATGACTCAGCTCTTTGCATCAGATAGCCAGTGTTGGAGTTTCAGCTTCAACATCAGTCCTTCCAATGAACACCCAGGACTGATCTCTCTTAGGGTGGACTGCTTGGATCTCCTTGCAGTCCAAGGGACTCTCAAGAGTCTTCTCCAACACCACAGTTCAAAAGCATCAATTCTTCAGCACTCAGCTTTCTTTATAGTTCAACTCTCATATCCATACATGACCACTGGAAAAACCAGAACCTTGACTAGATAGACCTTTGTTGGCAAAGTAATATCTCTGCTTTTCAATAGGCTATCTAGGTTGGTCATAACTTTCCTTCCAAGGAGTAAGCATCTTTTAATTTCATGGGTGCAGTCACCATCTGCAGTGATTCTGGAGTCCCCCAAAATAAAGTCTGACACTGTTTCCACTGTTTCCCTATTTATTTGTCTTGAAGAGATGGGACCAGATGCCGTGATCTTAGTTGTCTGAATGTTGAGCTTTAAGCCAACTTTTTCACTCTCTTCTTTCACTTTCATCAAGAGGCTTTTTAGTTCCTCTTCACTTTCTGCCATAGGGTGGTGTCATCTGCCTATCTGAGGTTATTGATATTACTCCCGACAATCTTAATTCCAGCTTGTGATTCTTCCAGCCCAGCATTTCTCATGATGTAGTCTGCATATAAGTTGAATGAGTAGGGTGACAATATCCAGCCTTGATGTACTCCTTTTCCTATTTGGAACCAGTCTATTGTTCCATGTCCAGTTTTAACTGTTACTTCCTAACCTGTATACAGGTTTCTCAAGAGGCAGGTCAGGTGGTCTGGTATTCCCATCTCTTTCAGAATTTTCCTCAGTTTATTGTGATCCACAAAGTCAAGGGCATTGGCATAGTCAACAAAGCAGAAATAGATGTTTTTCTGGAACTCTGTTGCTTTTTCCATGATCTACCAGATGTTGGCAATTTGATCTCTGGTTCCTCTGCCTTTTCTAAAACCAGCTTGAACATCTGGAAGTTCATGGTTCATGTATTGCTGAAGCTTGACTTGGAGAATTTTAAGCGTTACTTTACTAGTGTGTGAGATGAGTGCAATTGTGCTGTAGTTTGAGATTTCTTTGGCATTACCTTTCTTTGGGATTGGAATGAAAACTGACCTTTTCCAGTCCTGTGGCCACTGCTGAGTTTTCCAAATTTGCTGGTGTATTGAGTGCAGCACTTTCATAGCATCATCTTTCAGGATTTGAAATAGCTCAACTGGAATTCCATCACCTCCACTAGTTTTGTTCGTAGTGATGCTTCCTAAGGTCCACTTGACATTCCAGGATGTCTGGCTCTAGGTGAGTGGGAGTGATCATACCTTCGTGATTATCTGGATCGTAAAGATCTTTTTTGTACAGTTCTTCTGTGTATTCTTGCCACCTCTTCTTAATATCTTCTGCTTCTGTTAGGTCCACACCATTTCTGTCCTTTATCAAGCCCATCTTTGCATGAAATGTTCCCTTGGTATCTCTAATTTTCTTGAAGAGATCTCTCGTCTTTCCCATTCTGTTGTTTTCCTCTATTTCTTTGTATTGATTGCTGAGGAAGGCTTTCTTATCTCTTCTTGCTATTCTTTGGAACTCTCCATTCACATGGGTATATCTTTCCTTTTCTCCTTTGCTTTTCGCTTCTCTTCTTTTCACAGCTATTTGTAAGGCCTTCTCAGACAGTCATTTTGCTTTTTTGCATTTCTTTTTATGCATAAGTAAATCCAAAAATAACGGATGAATATTGTGTCCTCTAATTAGTTATTATCTTATAAGCACAAAGAAGAATAGCTCCTTAAGCAGGCTCAGATATCAGGCCAAACACTGGAATTTAAATCAAGGCAATTTAACCAGCTCCATACTTGCTCAGTTTACATGATGCCAATCTTATGCTCCAATACTGCCAATGTATTTATGTCTCACTTGCCCATGTTCATGCTTGCTTCCTCATGCCATTAATTGCTCCATTATTTCTTTATAGTACCTCCTTATTAACTCAAGCTATTCTCCCTCAGAAAAACTGAGTATGTTCTCCCCCATGTAGTAAAAGCCCTGCTAATATCTGGAGCTGCATAGTTGTCTTTTTGGATTTCTGATTTTATAATGGCCCTGGGATTCCCATCACAGGATGACTCATCCCTCTCTCATGGAACATACTATCTCTGGATTGATCTTTCTGATTTCTTCAATCCCCTTCCTGCCTCAACTGCTACTCTCCTATTTATAAACACTATGTCTTGTGTGTGTATCTCATTTCCATGTGGCTGTCTCTGGTGCCTACACCACTGTTGGAAGTGATTGCTTTCCAGATAATGCTCCCACGACTATACCAAGCCACCTCACTACAGCAGGAAACAACTTTGCCACCTTTATATTCCTACATAACACTTAGAACTCAAAGCATGGCCACTTTTCAGTAGCATCTCAGCATATATCTTATGAAAATTTTTAAATACATATGTAGTTTTATATATAATTGCACATAATATATATGTTTCTTCATCTTCAGATTGCTATTTAATTTAAAATAATGAAAAACACCTCACCATGTGGAAAAAGCATGATACAACTGCTGCTTTGTATCCCTTAGTTCTGCGTCCTTGAATTCAACCAAACATGGATCAAAAATATTTGGAAAAAAATTCCAGAAATTTCCAGAACTTGAATCTGCCATGTGCCAGCAACTATTTACATAACACTTACATTGTATAAGGTAGTATAAGAGACAATTTAAAATATATGGGAGGATAACATAGGTTATATGGTAATATTTTTGTCATTTTTTTAAATTTATAAAATAATTTTATCTAAGAGAATTGAGCATCCTTGGGTTTTGGCATCCTGGGGTGGGTTCTGGAACAAATCCCCCATGGCTACTGAGGGACAACTGTATTTTTAAAACAGTTTGATTTTAAAATCTGATTTGTTATTTAATAGTTATGTGACATAAGGTACTCACTTTATCATGCTGAGCTTCATCTGTGAATGAGCATAATAACACATATTTCTAAAGAGTAGCATTAAGATTGAATTTTAAATTTTGGAAAAAATAGAATGACTTTTCCAAGTTTATACAGATAAATATTGGTGGAGAAAAAACTAGAGCTGAGGGAATATCTGTCATCTACTGTTCTTGCCTGCAGAATCCCAGGGATGGGGGAGCCTGGTGGGCTGTTGTCTCTGGGGTCGCACAGAGTTGGACACAGCTGAAGCGACGTAGCAGCAGCAGCAGCAGCATACCTAGCACAGGTTTTTTTCTTAATGATACCTGTGCTAGGATTGGCTAATCATTAAAAACTAAGAGATTAAAATGAAGATAGAAACAAGGAAGTAAATGAACATGATGAGGAAGATAAGGAAAAAAAAATGGGAATTTTATCTCCTTTGAAGAAAATTCAATCCACTGGAAAGTGTTACAGGAATAGTTCAATGTTATTATTTATTCATTTTATATATGCATAATATACATGAGTATACATAATTGCTGACTCAGACTATGTATCAGATTATATCACATCATTCTCAAAAAGCAAATAGTAATTGGTAAATAAGCTTAGTATCTTGTTGTAAAATTGCAACTCAATACGAAATTTCAGAAATTAATCAGCCAATCAGACACATAAGTTTTGAAATGTCTTTCCTGGTCTCATCCATCTACAGTTTAGAATTTAAGTATTGAGACACTTATATTACCATATATAAAATTAGAGAGCCAGTGGAAATTTGCTTTATGATGCAGGGAGCTCAAATCCAGTGCTCTGTGTCAACCTAGAGGGGAGAGATGGCATGGGAGGTTTGAAGGAAGTTCAAGAGGGAGGGGACATATGTATACCTATGGCTGATTGATGTTGATATATGGTAGAAATCAACAAAATATTATAAACAAATCATACTGCAATTAAAAATACATAAATTTTTTAAAAAGCATTGAGGGAATAAATCTCAATGAATATAGTAAGGAAATGTTTGACTTAGTTTATTTAAAAGTAAATAGCAAAACCTCAGAAGTCGTAAAAGATATAGTAACGCAATTTACATTGAAATATGCAAAAACCATTGGCTCATGAGCAAAAAATATTTTGAAAATGTTTTAATATAAAATAAAAATGACATTTGTTTTGCTTATGGTGCATCAGGACTTATAACCCAAAACTATTTTCAAAGAAGACACTCTTAAAAGTAATACTTACATACAATCATTTGGATCAAAAATAACAAAAGTAAATGTAACTTCAAACACAAATATAAAATGATGTTTACTAAAAGTTTATTTCCTCTTACTTATTTTCTTAACTTAAAATATGAAAGTTATATTTAACTTACTGTGAAGATTTAATCTTTGCTAAGCCATTTTAGCTGTCATAGCTGTGAGTTATTCAATTATATAGAAAAAATCTGTAGTTAATAAAAGTTTAATACAATTTAAGCTTCTCAAGACTATTAAATCTCCCACCCATAATGTATCAAAAACACATGTCACTGTTAGATATTCAAAGGTAATCTGTAGGCATTCTACCAAAATAATGAATGCAAATCTCTGTAGGCATAAGAGGTAATACAAAAATCAGGTAGAGCATATTATAAGCCCAGATGTCCAAAGTTTATCTTCACAGAGCAGCTTCACTGCTACTAAAATAATACCCCCAAAATGAATTAAACTTATGTACTGTCCACGCACTGGCTCCTTAGAATGGACAGGAGTGAGCTTAACAGATAAAATAGAAGGATACTAAATGTCCACCCTTACCCTACTTAAATAATTAGTAAATAGCAGATACTGAAATTTCATGTTGTATTTAAAGACAAATGCATTGAATATAACATAACCAAGATTTGAAAATTATACTGAATGTTGTTGAGTAAAAATAAAATTTAACCTACTTGATGATGATTTTGTCATGATAAACACTTCTAAAAAAATACCTATTTATTCATCTTACAAGACATTTGCAAGAGGAGAGGATGTTGATAAAATGAGCAAATTAAATATCAGTCTTTGTAAAATTGGTGTTTTAATCATAGGGAAGATATATAAGAATTTCAAAATATAACCTATAGCACAGTCACAAAATGAATGCAAAAACACTAACATTTTTCAAATAGCTAGTTTATAGGAATTGATAAGTTGCCTGAGAACACAACTGAGATGAATTATTTAAAGTTCTGGATTTTCATTATGCACAAAGTCACTGGTAAATACAATTAGTCAAAAATAAAGGGGAATGTAACATGCCTTTTGATTAAATATGAAAGAAGGAAAAGATTAGGATTTCTACTGCACTTCATCAGCAGTGCTAAAGAGGTTGAAGTTCATTTGAAATAGCAAATGTGTGTGTGCTCAGTTGTGTCTGACTTTTTTGGGGCCCCATGGACTGTAGCCCACCAGGCTCCTCTGACCATGGAATTTTCCAGGCAAGGATACTGGAGTAGGATGCCATTTCCTATTCCAGAGGATCTTCCCAACCCAGGGATCAAACCCAGATCTCTTAAGTCTGCTGCATTGACGAGTGGATTCTCTACCACCGGAGCCACCTGGGAAGCCCAATTGAAAATGCAAGTTACTTCTTTTTTTTTATTCTTGTTAAAAGGAAATGTCTGAGACAGAAGTAGAAGGTGAAAGAGAGAAAGGAAGAAGGAAGGGAAGAAAATGGAGGAAGGAAAGGATGGAGAGGATGGGAAAGAAGGAAGAGTTTGATTCAATTTAAGAACCTCCATTTCGGAGGCTAGAACAAATTATTTCTGTTCTCAAGTTAGCCTGTTGTATCATGCAATTTCTAAAATATTGTTAAATGATTGAGGCATTTTGAGGCAATTGTAAAGAATTTTAAAGTGACGTCAGTAGAGATGAATGCCTTTAATTTCCTAATAATATTTTTTGAAAAGACAGGGACATAAAACAATACAAACATTATACATGCATTAGTTTTTAGGGAACATGATTTTATTTTCTCAACAAATTAAATATAATTAATTGATGCTTTTGAACTGTGGTGTTGGAGAAGACTCTTGAGAATCCCTTGGACTGCAAGGAGATCCAACCAATCCATTCTAAAGGAGATCAGCCCTGGGTGTTCTTTGGAAGGAATGATGCTAAAGCTGAAACTCCAGTACTTTGGCCGCCTCATGCGAAGAGTTGACTCATTGGAAAAGACTCTGATGCTGGGAGGGATTGGGGGCAGGAGGAAAAGGGGACGGCAGAGGATGAGATGGCTGGATGGCATCACTGACTCAATGGACATGAGTTTGAGCAAGCTCTGGGAGTTGGTGATGGACAGGGAGGTCTGGCATGCTGCAATTCATGGGGTTGCAAAGAGTTGGACACGACTAAGCGACTGAACTGAACTGAATTGAAGACCTTTTTCTGCACACTGCCCTAGTTTTAACTTCAACTCATCATGTCAACAATGTCTTCTAGAGGCTCTGCTTTATAGATTCTCAATGTACTCAACACATTATCTTAAAAATATGTATTTTTCCTCTTATTCTCTCCATGTGAGCAGTCTTTGATCCTCTACAAACCTCCATAATGTACATATTAATTTGCTGAAAAAAGATATTTATGAAGCAATAGCAATGTGTCAGGATGGTGCTAAATTCTAGTGATAGTATGTTGAAAAATATATTACCTAATTTCCACCCTCATAGAACTTGGGTGGTTGAGATGGTCATTAATATAAAATACAACTTAAAATAGGAAACTTCTTTGTAAAAGGTAATATGAAGTAATATATATTATTATGCAGTAATAGATAATTTCACATCATCAAAGATGCTGAGAAAACCTTCTTTGGGTAATTAACATGTTAGTTAATATAGTATTAATTAACTCAAAAATACTATAAATTTTTAAAAGTAATATTATTTTATAACCCAAGAAAGAAATTGTCTCTAAATTAAACTTCAAGACTATTCTTTATTATTTAAAAATGTTATTTCATACTTACTGAAAGAGTTGTTTATATACATATATATGTATATACACAGTTTTTAGCATATAGCTATTGTGCATATGCAAAAAGAAGTCTTTAAAATTTTGACTTTTCTAAATGATTTCCTGCTTATTGCATCAATAGCATTTTTTTCCCACACAGTGTAATATTTCTGTCATCAAATGATAGTTGACACAGTCCTTTTTGGCACAATCTGAAAATTATTGGTAATGTAGCATTTCTTAAAATATTTCTCCATCTATTTTTTCCCAGAATGCTTTTCCAAGACACTGACCTCTATTCTATAAATTTGGATGCTGGTATTTCCTATATTCTAACACTTCTCATCTTTTTTTCTTGATAGATTTGCACAAATCTAAACTTTAAACCCCCTGTGCTTAAGGCACAGGAATTTTTTGACAAAATGATATTCATGTTGTAATGATCATCCAGAAAGATACAGGACTAATTTCTCATTACTCTAAAATGTCTTTCATCTCTTCTGTGGAATTTGAGCAATTTTCTTGTCTTGAGTTTTTTTTCTTAGTTTTTAATAGGACTTATTTCTGCATATATCTCAATAGCAAAATGTAACAAAGTTTCATCTGCTTGCAGGTATCTTCCTTGGTTTCCATTAAGCACTTGATTGTTTCTTTGAAAAATATTATTAAATTGCACTGATTATTCTGACAATAATTATTAACTTTACTAATGTGGTGTTGGAGAAGACTCTTGAGAGTCCCTTGGACTTCAAGGAGAACCAACCAGTCCATTCTGAAGGAGATCAGCCCTGGGGTTTCTTTGGAAGGAATGATGCTGAAGCTAATACTCCAGTACTTTGGCTACCTTATACGAAGAGTTGACTCACTGGAAAAGACTCTGATGCTGGGAGGTATTGGGGGCAGGAGGAGAAGGGGATGACAGAGGATGAGATGGCTGAATGGCATCACTGATTCAATGGTCGTGAGTCTGAGTGAACTCCGGGAGTTGGGGATGGACAGGGAGGCCTGGCGTGCTGCAGTTCATGGGGTTGCAAAGAGTTGGACACAACTGAGCGACTGGACTGAGCTGAACTGAATAGCAAGTTGTTGCCCACAGTCTGTTTAAGTGTCTTTCTGCATTCAAATAACTTAGTATTTCAATAGAATTTGTAATGTCATTTTATTTGAAAACCAATGAAACACAACAAGATATAACAACAGTGCACACAATTCAACTGAAATTTTAAAAATATGAAAAACAATAACCATGTTCATATGCATGTACATGCATAGATGATACAATTATATCCTGACTGACAACCAACAGCAATTGTGGCATGGATTTAAGATGCAGTTCACTGTCAGAGATGCTAAAATGTTGGGGGGAAGCAAAGAACATGATAAAACTGAAGAGGGATTCTGCTTCTCTTTAAGATATAAAAAGTTGTATCAAACGATCCTTGCTCGTATGGATCAGTGGCTCTTGTCCTCGTAGTATGCATTTCTAGTCTTAACTTTGCCCCTAATATTGGGAACATGATTAGTATATCCGTTTTCACCTGTGCTATTCTGCATTGCAGTGGAAGTTTTATCATGAGTAATATACAAAAAAAAAAAAGAAAAAGAAGGTATACAAATTGCAAAGGATGAAATTAAAAAACAAAACAAAACAAAACAATCTATTCACAGGTGCATGATTCTATATGTAGAAAATGAAAAAGAATCCACAGGAACACTCTAGAGCAAATGAATGACTTTAAACAAAGTTACATGGTACCACATAAACACACAGAAATGAGTTGTGTTTCTTTTCTCTAGCAGAGAAACTTTATTGACTGATGGGTTGATTGATTGTGAGGAATTCACTCTCTCACAATGGAGACCAAAAGGTCCTACTCTTTGCTTTGTGGTAGCTGGAGAGTCAAGAAAACCTCCCAGTGTAATTCAACCTGGTCCAAAGGTCTGAGAACCAGGGGAACCTAAGATGTAAATTCCAGGAGAAGATGTGATAATATTTTGCAGTTCAATGTGAGACAGGCAAAAAGACACAGAGTTCTCCTAGCTCAGCTTTCTATTCCATTCAGGCTCACAATGGATTGGATGATGCCCACTCACATTCAGTTCAGTTCAGCGTGACTCTTTGCAACCCAATGGACTGCAGCACACCAGGCTTCCCTGTCCATCACCAACTCCCAGAGCTTGCTCAAACTCATGACCATCAAGTCGGTGATGCCATCCAACCATCTCATCTTCTGTCACCACCTTCTCCTCCCACCTTCACTCTTTCCCAGCATCTGGGTCTTTTCCATTGAGTCAGTTCTTTGCATCAGGTGGCCAAAGTATTGGAGTTTCAGCTTCAGCATCAGTCCTTCCAATGAATATTCAGGACTGATTCCTTTAGGATTGACTAGTTTGATCTCCTTGCAGTTCAAGGAACTCTCAAAAGATTTCTCCAACACCACAATTCAAAAGCATCAATTCTTTGGCACTCAGCTTTCTTTATAGTCCAAATCTCACATCCATACATGGTTACTGGAAAAGCCATAGTTTTGACTAGAGGAAACTTTGTAGGCAAAGGTCCACCCATAATAGGGAGGATTATCTTCTGAGTCCATCCATTCAAATCCTAATCTCACCCAGAAACAGACTCACAGCAACACCCAGAGCTAATGTTTAATCTGTTTAACCTCATGACCAGTGAAGTTGATGTGTATAATAAACTACTACATGAACCCCAACCAGTAATGCTGAAGAAGCTGAAGTTGAAAGGTTTTATGAAGACCTACAAGACCTTTTAGAACTAACACCCAAAAAAAGATGTCCTTTTCATTATAGGGGACTGGAATGCACAAGTAGGAAGTCAAGAAACTCCTGGAGTAACACGCAAATTTGCCCTTGGAATGCAGAATGAAGCAGGGCAAAGACTAATAGAGTTTTGCAAGAAAATGCACTGGTCATAGCAAACACCCTCTTCCAACAACACAAGAGAAGACTACACATGGACATCACCAGATGGTCAACACCGAAATCAGATTGATTATATTCTCTGCAGCCAAAGATGGAGAAGCTCTATACAGTCAGCAAAAACAATACCAGGAGCTGACTGTGGCTCAGATCATGAACTCCTTATTGCCAAATTCAGACTCAAATTGAAGAAAGTAGGGAAAACCGCTAGACCATTCAGGTATGACCCAAATCAAATCCCTTATGATTATACAATGGAAGTGAGAAATAGTTTTAAGGGCCTAGATCTGATAGATAGAATGCCTGATGAACTATGGAATGAAGTTCATGACATTGTGCGGGAGACAGGGATCAAGAACATCCCCATGGAAAAGAAATGCAAAAAAGCAAAATGGCTGTCTGGGGAGGCCTTACAAATAGCTGTGAAGAGAAGAGAGGCGAAAAGCAAAGGAGAAAGGGAAAGATATAGGCATCTAAGTGCAGAGTTCCAAAGAATAGCAAGAAGAGATAAGAATGCCTTCTTCAGCGATCAATGCAAAGAAATAGAGGAAAAAACAGATTGGGAAAGACTAGAGATCTCTTCAAGAAAATTAGAAATACCAAGGGAACATTTCATGCAAAGATGGGCTCGATAAAGGACAGAAATGGTCTGGACCTAACAGAAGCAGAAGATATTAAGAAGAGGTGGCAAGAATACACGGAAGAACTGTACAAAAAAGATCTTCATGACCCAGATAGTCATGGTGATGTGATCACTAATCTAGAACCAGACATCTTGGAATGTGAAGTCAAGTGGGCCTTAGAAAGCATCACTATGAACAAAGCTAGTGGAGGTGATGGAATTCCAGTTGAGCTGTTTCAAATCCTGAAAGATGATGCTGTGAAAGTGCTGCACTCAATATGCCAGCAAATTTGGAAAACTCAGCAGTGGCCACAGGACTGGAAAAGGTCAGTTTTCATTCCAATTCCAAAGAAAGGCAATGCCAAAGAATGCTCAAACTACCACACAATTGCACTCATCTCACATGCTAGTAAAGTAATGCTCAAAATTCTCCAAGCCAGGCTTCAGCAATACATGAACCGTGAACTCCTAGACGTTCAAGGTGGTTTTAGAAAAGGCAGAGGAACCAGAGATCAAACTGCCAACATCTGCTGGATCAGCGAAAAAGCAAGAGAGTTCCAGAAAAACATCTCTTTCTGCTTTATTGACTATGGCAAGCCTTTGACTGTGTGGATCACAATAAACTGTGGAAAATTCTGAAAGAGGTAGGAATACCAGACCACCTGACCTGCCTCTTGAGAAATCTGTATGCATGTCAGGAAGCCACAGTTAGAACTGGACATGGAACAACAGACTGGTTCCAAATAGGAAAAGGAGTACGTCAAGGCTGTATATTGTCACCCTGCTTATTTAACTTCTATGCAGAGTACATCATGAGAAACACTGGACTGGAAGAAACACAAGCTGGAATCAAGATTACCAGGAGAAATATCAATGAACTCAGATATGCAGATGACACCACCCTTATGGCAGAAAATGAAGAGGAGCTAAAAAGCCTCTTGATGAAAGTGAAAGAGGAGAGCAAAAAAGTTGGATTAAAATTCAACATTCAGAAAACGAAGATCATGGCATCCGGTCCCATCACTTCATGGGAAACAGATGGGGAAACAGTAGAAACAGTGTCAGACTTTATTTCTTTGGGCTCCAGAATCACTGCAGATGGTGACTGCAGCCATGAAATTAAAAGACGTTTACTCCTTGGAAGAAAAGTTGTGACCAACCTAGATAGCATATTCAAAAGCAGAGACATTACTTTGCTGACTAAGGTCCGTCTAGTCAAGGCTATGGGTTTTCCTGTGGTCATGTATGGATGGGAGAGTTGGACTGTGAAGAAGGCTGAGTGCTGAAGAATTGATGCTTTTGAACTGTGGTGCTGGAGAAGACTCTTGAGAGTCCCTTGGACTGCAAGGAGATCCAACCAGTCCATTCTGAAGGAGATCAACCTTGGGATTTCTTTGGAGGGAATGATGCTAAAGCTGAAACTTCAGTACTTTGACCACCTCATGAGAAGAGCTGACTCACTGGAAAAATCTCTGATGCTGGGAGGGATTGGGGGCAGGAGGAGAAGGGGACGCCCGAGTATGAGATGGCTGGATGGCATCACGGACTTGATGGACGTTAGTCTGAGTGAACTCTGGGAGATGGTGATGGACAGGGAGGCCTGGCGTGCTGTGATTCATGGGGTCGCAAAGAGTTGGACACTACTGAGCGACTGAACTAACTAACATGAACCATTGTTAAGATTTATCACTTTCTGGTATAAATTAAATGATCATAGGAATAAGAAGAAGGGAGGACACAGGATACATGGTGCAAAGAACCAAACAGATTAAGAGTATCAGAACCTAAAGTCTGAATTACAACGATTGCCTATTGTGGTCATGGTCACAAATTGTTTTCACATTCAAGTACATTTATTCAGCCATAAACAAATAGATGTAAGGCTTATGCCATTTGTTGGTGCATAAATCAGTTTAAGAAATACTCTGATAAAAATTTAAATTATATTTACTTTAAATGTTAAATGAGGACAGAATGAAAAAATATATAAGACAAAAGTAGGACAAGAGGACAAAAGGCCAAGTGAATTTTTAAAAGAGCCAAGCAGAAATATAGAAGTGTGAACTTATATAAAGACAAAAAGAATAACTAAACTAGGAAGAATAAAGCAGAATGAGATACAGAAAGAAAAAGGATTGAAAACTAAAATAAGTTAAGCAAAGTAGGTGATATGCTAATATTACCAAACCAAACTTGGGTCTGTGCACCCTTGAGTAGTAAGCCAATCAATCTACTGACACCGGGTTGTGATGAAGGGAAGTGCAGGGTTTATTTCAGGGCACCAAGCAAGTTCAGGAGAGCTAGTGCTCAAAAAGCCTGAACTCCCCATGGGTTTCAGCAAAGCATTTTAAAAAGCAAATTAGGGATAAGGAGTCCCAGAGTTTGTGATCAGCTGGTGCACTATTCTCTCACTGGTTGATGGTGAGGTAAGGTTGTGGAAGCACAGGGATAACATCAGGGTTATGTGCACCAAATCTAGAATGTCAGCAGTGAAGATAGATTTAACTAACTTGAGATTTATTTTGAATCAGTCTTTGAGAGGTAAAGCATCTGGCTGCAGTGCAGGAGACTCGGGTTCCATCCCTGGGTTGGAAGATCCCCTGGAGGAGGAAATGGCAACCTACTCCAGTACTCTTGTCCGGAAAATCTCATGGATAGAGGAGCCTGGTGCAGGCTACAGTCCATGGGGTCGCAAAGAGTCAGATACAACTGAGCGACTTCACCTTAACTTTCACTTTCACTTTCAGTGGAAAGTTAGGGAAATGGAGAAATCAGGGATGACTCTTGGATTTGTCTTGAACAAAAGGCTACATTAAGATACACTTATGAAAATGGGAAACAAAGTGAATGGGAGTTGAAAAAATTCTGTGAACAAATATTTGCATTTTGGACAGCTAGTGTTTGAGTTTAGCCTATATGCAAGTGGGGGTATTAAAAGCAGCAGGAATTTGAGTTCAGGGTGCAGAGAAGATTCAGTTACATGGATTTAATTAGCACCATATTGCAAAAGTCTAACTTTCAAGATAACATGATTCTTTAAATGAAAGTCATTACCTCAACACCATGGAACTATTAAGCCATAATATTTTAAAAAACAGGAATCTTACAAAGATGAAAAACAAACTCACTGCATTTAAATAGAGCCAGATATTGAATCTTGGTTTCCTTTTTCCAAAAATTATAATATTAATTTCTTATACCCTGAGTAGGTTTGCTGTAAAAAATTATATAAATCATAGTATGCAAAGTATTTTTTGAAATTATAAAGCCATATACAAATAATTATTTATTAAAATAAAGCAGCATAAGAAAACAAGAATGATTTATAGAAACTTCTTATAGGTCTCTCTCCATAAACATATTGAATTTTTCTAAGTAGAAGCTGGAAAATCCCATGCTCCTAACATTGTTCTTTGTAGCTTCAGCATCTAATAGTCAGTTTTTCCAAAACCCTGGATTCTTAAAACTTTGACCTCCTTTACCTATCTATTCCTGCAGGGAACTTCAGCCAACAAATTGTATACCTTCGAGCTTATCAACACCAATAACTGTACTTTTACTGGTACTTAGATTATAATAATCTTCTTCTGAATCCCAGCTTTCTGCCACTGTTAATTCCTCTCCCCAAATTCCTTGACCCTATTTGAACAACCTATTAATTGACTTTCTATTCTTCGTGTCCTTGCTTCTGTCTTTATCCTCTTTGCTCACTAGATTCCAAAGTCCATTACTGTATAACTGTTACCAGAAGTGGAGGTTTGGCTGCTCGCCCCTCAAAAGTCAATAAAGAAGCAAGGCTGGTGGAAAAAAAAGTGAAAGTGAAAGTCACTCAGTCTTGTCTGACTCTTTGTGACCCCATGGACTACATAGTCCATGGAATTCTCCAGGCCAGAATACTGGAGTGGGTAGCCTTTCCCTTCTCCAGGGGATCTTCCCAACCCAGGGATCGAATCCAGGTCTCCCACATTGCAGTTAAGCCACAAGGAAAGTGCAAAGAAAAGTTTGCTTTATTTCAGACCCCAGCAACCAGAGGGTAGGGCGTACTCCTGACTGAAGGCTAACCCCTCTGCCCTACTGACAACCCATGGGGAATAGCTTTTAAGGTGAAGGGAGGGGGCAACATGCAGAAACAGTACAGTCAGCTCTGACAGTCATATTGAAATCGGTCATGGGGCAGTGTGATCAGCTTCATCTTGATTGTTTTAAGTACAGCTAGTCTTCAGGATGTAGGGTTGCTTTGTTTCCATTACTTTGAGGCAAAATCTCAAATTGTGCAACTTATGTCATGGCCACAATATGGTCATCGTGTAGGTATCTTTTCCACATGATGGGAGTTTCAGTATCTATAAGAGAGCTCATAGAATATGGCTCAGAACACTATATTTAGCCCTCAAGAAGGAACTAAAGGTCTTTGACTATGCTTAATGATTAAACCATTATTATTTTCTTGTTCTTTCTATTCAAATTTTTTTAACTTTTTATTTCATATTGGAGTATAGCTGATTAGCAAGGTGTCAGTTTCAGTTGCACAACAGAGTGATTCAGTTGCACATGTATCTACTCTTTTTCAAATTCTTTTCCCAATTACATAATTACTGTTACATGATTATGTTGTTACATAATATTGAGCAGAGTCTTGTTGGACTGTTTTCCTTTGTTTCTGTATTTTCTTACCTCTCAGTTTAAACTTACTCTTTGGCTAATTTTTTTTTCCAGACAAAGGAAAGCAAAGGACCTGGTGGGGGTAGGTGTAGGATCATTGAGTCCTGCTGTTTCATAATCACTCCAGTGCATATTCTAAGCTCAATTAATCTTTATTGTCTTGCATACCCTTACCCTCAGATGTGCCTGACTCTACTTTCTGACTGTTGTTGTTGTGTTCAGTCATCAAGTCATGTTCAACTCTTTGTGACCCCATGGACTGCAGCACACCAGGCCTCTTTGTCTCTCACCACCTCCTGAAGTTTGCCCAAGTTCATGTCCATTGCATCAGTGATGCCATCCAGCCATCTCATCCTCTGATGCCCTCTTCTCCTTCTGCCCTCAATCTCTCCCAGCATCAGGAGCTTTTCCAATGAGTCAGCTGTTTGTATCAGAGGACCAATTTATTGGAGTTTCAGCTTCAGCATTAGTCCTTCCAATGAGTATTCAGGGTTGATTTCCCTTAAGATTGACTAGTTTGATCTTTCTGACTGCAAATAGCTAAAAATGGCTAGGAAATATTAACCATGTACACTTGTCTATTTTTCAAATGATGATCATATTCACTCTGCTACTCTCTTATTCATCTATTTGAAATACTTCTTAACTCCGTGTGGCACCATAGACATCTCCCTTCATCACTCTCAGGGATAATCTTGTTTCTTATTATCACTGAGAAAATGAAATTGTCCTTTATCATCATCATGTCATCATTGTCATCATCATTTTTCTAAATCTACCAGGCTACTTAACTTTTATCCATCTGTATGCATATATACTATTATATTCTATAAAGCAGGATGCAATGGCAATTTGCCTGAATTCAAATCCTGTGTGAGATTATATGTATTTTTTATGTGTGCAATATTTAGTGTGGAGACAAAGATAGATGGTTTATGTAGGAAACACTTTTTTCATGAAACACTCAAAAATAGTCATATATTGGTAAAGATTACCTTTGTATTTTAACAAAGTATCTTTCTTCACTGAGTTCAGCTAGAGTAAGTCAGAACATATTGATATATATTGATAAATATAAAATAACTACAGTTAATATTCAGTTAAAGAAAGAAGAGTGCAGAAAATTGAAGCTTTTGAAGTGTGGTGTTGGAGAAGACTCT
Organism: Budorcas taxicolor; assembly: GCF_023091745.1. Lineage (NCBI taxonomy): Eukaryota > Metazoa > Chordata > Mammalia > Artiodactyla > Bovidae > Budorcas > Budorcas taxicolor. Next base: position 63,994,716 of record NC_068921.1, on the reverse strand, counting down.
TGAGAGTCCCTTGGACTGCAAAAAGATCAAACCAGTCAATCCTAAAGGAAATCAGTCCTGAATATTCACTGGGAGGACTGATGCTGAAACTGAAACTCCAATACTTTGGCCACCTGATGTGAACAACTGGCTCATTGGAAAAGACCCTGATGCTGGGAAAGACTGAAAGCAGGAAGAGAAGGAGACGACAGAGGATGAGATGGTTGGATGGCATCACCGACACCATGGACATGAGTTTGAGCAAGTTCCCGGAGTTGGTGATGGACAGGAAGGCCTGGTGTGCTGCAGTCCATGGGGTCACAAACAGTCAGACATGACTGAGCAACTGAACTGAACTAAATATTCATTTTAAATTTACTAAATAGGCACTTTCCTAAATGTTGTACATGCATTGTCTTATAAAATCCCCTAATGCATTATGAAGAAGTAATAAACTTTGCTGGTCATCTCATATTTGTTCAGAGCCTGTTAAATTCCCTAAACTACAATTTATGTAGATCATGATGAACAGGATCATGAGATTCGGTTGATAGGTTTCTGAAAACGCACTGTAGCAATTGCCAGACAAGGATTTGGTTTTATACCAGTCTAATTCTTCACTATCAAACAGAAGGGATAACAGAATTAAATTAAAAGTGCAGTGCAGTAGACTGGTTGATTTCCTGGAAGTACTATTATCTAAATGCACCATAAGGGAGTACACACATCAGTCTCCCTACTCAACTTCCAAGGAATCAAATTGAGATGAAAAGAAATTAGAACTTATAAAGCTTGCTGGCTCTGAGTCACCTAATCTAATCAACTTTACAAGAATGGTAAATTATAATGACAACAAGTAGAGGAAAAAGCTGAAACTAGCAAATTAATATACGATAAAGTGAACTTCCCAGGTGGCACTAGTGGTAAAGAACCCTCCTGCTAAAACAGTAGATATAAGAGAAACAGGTTTTGTCCCTGGGTCAGGAAGATACCCTGGAGGAGGAAATGGCAATCCATTCCAGTATTCTTGCCTGGAGGATCCCATGGATCCATATCTACAAAGGAGCCTGTTGCACCACTGTCCACAGGTTTGCAGATTCAAGTGTGACTGAAGCGACTTAGCATGCAGGCAAAGTGGAATCTCTCCTCTTAAAACAGACAGAATGACTTAGAAAAATCTTGAAAAAATTATTTTCTGTATTATATATTTGTCTTAGCTCTTGGCAGCAGTAAAAACATTTCCTTGGAATGTTAATTGGATGTTTTCCCTTTTTCAGCAATACTGTGACCAAAGTACCTATTGTTTGACAATTGCTGTGCTAAGAGATAAGAGATAAGCATGCCTGACAAAGCATTCTCTTCAAAGTAAACTGCAACAGACTTCTGCTAATTGGATTTTATAAACAAGTCTTGCGGAACTCTGTTTAATGACCAATTCTTAAAATCTTTGCCCAATGTATTTTCAGTGTAGTTTTTTTTTTTTTTCCCAAGCAAATAATGGACAAGAATTTAAAAAATTAGAATGATGCTATTTAATAGTCAGGTAAGACATCATAGGATATATTGCTGACAGTTCACACAGTAATTGGATATGGTGGCAATTTAAAAATGTTTTATTGTGAGTTTGCATCATTGTTTTTCTAAGGATCATGTTAACTACAGAAAAATAGGTGTATATTATTAAAGACAGACAGGCTTGTCATGGAGCTTGAGAACAGTGTCCGTGGTTTCCTGCTGGGCATCATAGAGATTATAATTGAAGTTAGGACACTACTAGAAATTACTTGTAAATTATGATTCTCATGCATCAGGATTAATATAAGCTAAGTTACTGTTGCCTAATGTCCCAGTACTATTCAGTAGATTCTCTTGTGTCTTAATCAAAATTCCCAAGATAGAGTTTTTTATGTGATTATAAGGAGATTTTTTTATAACCATATTTTTCATAAGCCACAAGCTAATCTAATAGCTATGGGTCTAACCTATGAACAACAAAAAGTAAAGTTTCTATAAGTATGCAAGATGCAACAGAAATTGAACCTGAGAAGTATAGTACAAATAATTGGTCTTGAAAGTTCATATTGCCATGTAGTCTATTTTCTGAAGAAAACAGTCTTAAATTAATGATTCAAAGGAAAATTCATATCAGAAAAGCTCTAATTCATTGACTGAACACTACTGGAGGTATTCTTACATCAAATACAGTTATATATATATTCAGTTCAGTCCAGTCACTCAGTCGTGTCCAACTCTTTGCAACCCCATGGACCGCAGCATGCCAGGCCTCCCTGTTCATCACCAACTCCCAGAGTCCACCCAAACCCATGTCCATTGAGTCGGTGATGCCATCCAACCATCTCATCCTCTGTTTGTCCCCTTATCTTCCTGCCTTCAATCTTTCCCAGCATCAGGGTCTTTTCAAATGAGTCAGCTCTTCGTATCAGGTGGCCAAAGTATTGGAGCCTCGGCTTCAACATCAGTCCTTCCAATGAACACCCAGGACTAATCTCCTTTAGGATGGACTGGTTGGATCTCCTTGCATTCCAAGGGACTCTCAAGAGTCTTCTCCAACACCGCAGTTCAAAAGCATCAATTCTTTGGTGCTCAGCTTTCTTTATAATCCAGCTCTCACATCCATACATGACTACTGGAAAAACCATAGCCTTGACTAGCCGGACCTATTAACATGTTAAAATTATTATAAGTATTATATTGTGTGATTCACCTAAGAGTGAATCACTTGCATGCTGGTTTTGTTATTAAATGAGATTTTTCTCCAAAATAAAGATTTACATCTATTTGAAAAAAGTTACCACCAAATTCAGAATGATGTTGAAGTATGCAAATATGACTGATATTTTACAAAAAAAATGAAAGAGACAATCATAATTTACAAGTAATTTCTATTCCCTTAAAGACGAAGGGAATTTGTACTTAACACTGCCTATTTTACCTATCTTGGTGTCTGAAAAATCTCACTCTTTATATCTTTGTGTTTTAAAAGATTATATCTTTTGCCTAAGAAATAGTTATGGTCAATATCTAAGGTACGATTTTGTACTGAAAATATCTTGACTCTCCCTGAATAGCTTGCCTTTCCTAAGATACCAATTTGCAGCTCTGGATTGTAGGCAAATATACATATTATATATATAATATATATATATATATTTAATTATTAGCAACAAAGCCTATTGGCTTCACTGAAAGGAAAGTATGTCATTACTGTCTTTTTTTTTTAACCTCTTTTTTTTTTTTTTACTTTATTTTACTTTACAATACTGTATTGGTTTTGCCATGTATCAACATGAATCTACCATGGGTGTAAATAAGTTCCCAATCCTGAAGCCCCCTCCCACCTCTCTCCCCATATCATCTCTCTGGGTCATCCCAGTGCACCAGCCCCAAGCATCCTGTATCCTGTATCGAACATAGACTGGTGATTCGTTTCTTACATGATAGTATACATATTTCAATGCCATTCTCCCAAATCATCTCACCCTCTCCCCCTCCCACAGAGTCCAAAATTCTGTTCTATACATCTGTGTCTCTTTGGCTGTCTCGCATACAGGGTTATCATTACCATCTTTCTAAATTCCATATATATGTGTTAGTATACTATATTGGTGTTTTTCATTCTGGCTTACTTCAGTCTGTATAATTGGCTCCAGTTTCATCCACCTCATTAGAACTGATTCAAATATATTCTTTTTAATGGCTGAGTAATACTCCATTGTGTATATGTACCACAGTTTCTTATCCATTCATCTGCTGATGGACATCTGGAAATAGAACTGCCTTATGTGTATGCCCACTGCTGGGCATACACACCGAGGAAGTCAGAATTGAAAGAGACACGTGTACCTCAGTGTTTATCTCAGCACTGTTTATAATAGCCAGGACATGGAAGCAACCTAGATGTCCATCAGCAGATGAATGGATAAGAAAGCTGTGGTACATATACACAATGGAGTATTTCTCAGCCATTATTGTCTTTAATATAGACACACTTACATGAAAGTTTTAAATGGCCTGTGTAGAGATCAAAACCTGCTGCTGTTGTTTAAAATAACTCAAACTGACTAGTATAAAACTTAAGATAAAAAAATAATACATAGAATTGAAAACCTTTTACATATACTTCAATTTTAGGGTTGATTGGGCATAATTATAGTTATAAAATTGATCTGATTTTTTATATCTATTTATAATTGTCTTTTATTCTCTTCTATTTCTTTATACGTTTTTCATTATGTGGATTTTTTTCTTAATATTTAGTCTCAGGCTCTGTTGCACAGTGAATAGTCCATTAGACTTTTCCTAGTTTCTCTTTCCACAAAAATATTCAATTTGAATTAATCATATTATAATCCATATATTGATTTTTGAAATTGCATTTATTTAAAGGAGAAAATCTCAAATATATCAAAACTCAGGAAAGTCTAAAATGATTAATCAAACAAATGAAGATATCATTCAACTCATTATTTTAAATATTTACATGGAATCTGAGCTGAATCATTTCAGGTATATTTTACACAATAACTGAAATAGTGTTTTGTATTTAATTATTTTTAAACAGAAGTTTGTTAAAATACTCTGTTGCACTAAAAGAATACTGCTATTATAAAAATAATTAGATTAATTTGCAATTTATGTATATGTAGAAAATGTGGAAAATAATGCATATTTAACTTTTATTATCAATATTCTAAAGTTTTAACAACTTGGGCAACATAGTCCATGTGTTATTTGCATAGATAACCTTCAATAAATGTTACAAATAAAAATATATAGTGTTTATGTAGCTTGTACATAAACATGAAAGAATCTGTTTTATTTGTTCCTATACTGAATTAGGCAAACAGGATATAATACAATGTTTAAAATATTTAAGATTTTCTAGAAACTTTGGAAAGAGATATTTTACGTTTATCTAGACAAAAGATTTTTCAGGCATGTTTTGGGGAACTCAGATGCTATGTAATATTAGCTGTTCCTTGAACGAAGCTTACTTTAGTTGAATAGCTGTGAGAAATTAATCTTCCCAATAGATTTTCCTTCTTGAGACACAGTCAAGGTTCACAGATGCATGGACATATAACAGTCAAACACAGCCACATTTCAGAGAAACTGCGGATTTGGTTCTAGACCACTGTGATGAAGTGAATATTGCAATAAAACAAGTCACATGTATTTTTTGGTTTTTCAGTGAATATAAAAAGTGTTTTCCCTATACTGTAGTCTATTAAGTGTACAATAGAATTATGCTTAAAAAAACAATGTACATAACTTAATTATAAAATACTTTCTTGCTAAAGAATGCTAACCATTATCTGAGCCTTCAGAGAGGCATAGTTGTAATAACAAAGACCACTGATCACAAATCACTGTAACAAATATAATAATAACGAAAAGCTTGCAATATTGTGAGAATTACCAATATGTGACACAGAGACACCGTGTGAGCAAATGCTATTGGAAACACAGAGCCATATATTGGCTTGACCCTGGATTGTGACAGGCCCTCAATTTGTAAAAAGCACAGTAAAGCAAAGCACAATAATACAAGGTATAACTACTCGTAATTCAAAAACAGTAAACAACCAAACACATGAACAGAAACAGTTTAATCAAGTGTTATTCACATGTATTTAATCAAAGGATTGTTTTTTCTTTCTACCTAAAATTTCATTTTGTAAAACACAATTTGGGGACCAACAGAGCTTGAATATATTAAAGTTTATGTTGTATAAAATGAAAAACTGGCTTTCATGTGTATAACTGTATCATGCCACAGTGAAAAAAAAAGAATAAATACTGAAAAGCAGTTTTCTCAGAGCAAAATGAATACTGAGTTAGACTATTGAATATAAGGAAAATATTATTAAAGACAGTTGGTACCACTTTAGCTTGTATTTAGTTCTGCACAGAGTGCTAAATAAGTTATATTTATTTCATTTTATGTTACCTTCATTAAACATAATTTCAGATTCAATGAAATCCTTAAGAGTACACTTTTGATATAGTTTAAATACACTATTTCGGAGAAGGCAATAGTACCCCACTCCAGCACTCTTGCCTGGAAAATCCCATGGATGGAGGAGGCTGGTAGGCTGCAGTCCATGGGGTCGCTAAGAGTCGGGCACGACTGAGCGACTTCACTTTCACTTTTCACTTTCATGCATTGGAGAAGGAAATGGCAACCCACTTCAGTGTTCTTGCCTGTAGAATCCCAGGGACAGGGATGCCTCGTGGGCTGCCGTCTATGGGGTCGCACAGAGTGAGACATGACTGAAGCGACTTAGCAGCAGCAAATACACTATTTGCTATTCAGGTGGCTTAATGGTAAAGAATCTGCCTGCCATGCCTGCCAATGCCTGCCAGTGCAGGAGATGAGGGTTCGGTTCTGGGTCAGGAAGATCCCCTGGAGCATGAAATGACAACAGGCTCCCACATTCTTGCCTGTAAAATCCCATGGGCAGAGGAGCCTGGCAGGCTACAGTCCTTTGGATCACAAAGACTCAGACACGACTGAGCGATTGAGCACACAAACACAATACTTAGCATATTTTAATAAAAATGCAGTATATTTATTCTATTACATTGGCACATCATATATGGTATTTGAAAATATATTTACTTTAATACAGGCAAACTATGGTTTAAAACTATGGTTTTTATTCAAAAACATGAATAAAATCATAAAGTACTTTTTCTTATAGCTGATTCTTGGAAAGTGCAGAAATATTCAGAACTGTAGAATGCTCAAGAGAAATGGCTTAAGAGAAATAGCTCAACAGAATTAATTGCATGCATGGCATTGTAATGTTATGTAATGGCCGGGTGATAGTCCATCATCTCTGCCAGTTTCTATTGGTTGGAAGAAGTCATAGATTCTATGCACACACAAAAGGTGGAGATTTCACCAAGAATTTAAAAAGACTACCAAGTGGTCTCTTTCCAAACCCTAGTGTTACTGTGGAAGATTTGGGAGAGACCAAATCCCTTGGCATTTTCTGTACTTTTGGGAAAACCATAGCTCTTCAGACTCACTGGGAAACCCTAGGGAGCTGTAGAGATTAAATGTCTTATCTGCCTCCCTCCAGGATCCTAATGAAATGACCTAGAAGTTCCAGATGTTCTAGATGTTCTAATTTTCATTTCTCTCTTTAAAGGAAGAGAGTTCACATGGAACTGAAGAAGATAATTGAAAAGGATAATACAATAATGAAGAGCTCTTCCTATGACTCTCATTCAGCCTGGAAAGTAAACATTTCCAGCTTCTCACATAACAGTGCCTCGTATGTCAGTGAAATATTTGTCCTGCTGGTTGTCAACTACAGATACTCAGCATTCAGTCCCATCACTTTATTCTCCTCCCACAATTTTGCAAGGTACAGACAGGCTAAAAGCTACACTTTCAGACTCTCTTTCCTGAAAGTTTGAGATGTGATTTTGGTTGTCCCCAGTAAATGAGCCCATACCAGGTCAGGAAGGCAGAGGGAGGCAGTATCTATTCACCCTGCAGCTGCAGTGGAGACTGATACTAGTTTGCACAACAGAAAGCCTCTGTTCCAGTGTGTAAGAACAAACCATGTGAGTGTAGGGCAGCTATGAAATAACAATGGTTTCCTGCAGCATCCTAAATGCTGAGTGGCTGCTATTGTGGCTTGTTGATTTCTGGGTTGCTGCAACAGCATGAACTTGAAGCCTGTGGCAGTGCCCAGACTTCAAAACCAGAGCTTCCAACAGTTATAATGTATTTGAAATGTCTGAAGTATTTTTTGTTTCTTATGCAAACTAAAAGGGGGTTTCTCAGGTGGTGCCTGTGGTAAAGAACCTACCTGCCAGTGCAGGAGATGTAAGAGATGCAGGTTCGATCCCCAGGTTGGGAAGATCCCCTGGAGGAGGGCATGGAAACCTACATCAGTAGTCTTGCCTGGAGAATCTCATGGACATAGGAGCCTGGTGGGCTACGGTCCATAGGGTTGCAGAGTCATATGTGACTAAAATGACTTGACACATACACATGATGACAACTAAAAGATGTTTCTTGCTCTTCAGTTCTACAAGATTCAAGTCACTAGCCACTGCAGTCACTGACTTTAACACACCTTGAAGGAGTTCACAGTGGAGATCAGGAATAAGACAGTGCTCTGGGAAAATCAGGCAGAACAGGCCTAAAATAGTTAGAGGTATTTTATGAATCCAGTTTCTTGCATCTTCTCAAACCTAGAAAAACTCTAAAATTATTAGCAGAGACATCTGCTCCTCATGAGAAGCCTCAAACTTCTACTAAATGTGAACTTGATTGCATGTAAAATCCTTTGTTAAAATCACATACATACTGACCTCCCTCCATAACTCTTTAGAATAGTTCCTCAGAGCTATTTGAGAGGCTATCTCTCGGCTATAGTCCTCAGTAAGTTCCCCAAGAAAACTGAATTCACAGCCCTCACCTTGTGGATTTTTTTTCAATTGACACCTAGATTAAAATGTTTATCAGCATCTTCAACATGCAAGTCTATCCTGAGTCTTCCGTAAATTATTGATCTTGGTTTGTGAGCTTCCTTGTTTATGACTGAAGATCACTCTAAGGTTTCTGGTCTTTTCCCTGTTCAGTGGAACAATGACTGAATTCTTTTTGAACCTAACAACTGCACATTTAGCTGTTCTTGTTGCAATTGTTTGCTTGCTAAGTTGTGTCCGACTCTTTTACAACCCCATGGACTGTAGCCCTCTCCTGTAGGATCCCATGGCTCCTCTGTCCATGGGATTTCCCAGGCAAGAATACAGGAGTGGGCTGCCGTTTCCTTCTGCAGGGGTCTTCCTCACCCAGGTGTCAAAACCACGTCTCCCACATTGGCAGATGGATTCTTTACCACTGAGCCACCAGGAAAGCCCAGACATTTAGTAGTAAAACACATATCTTTGAGTACACTTATGCTTGAATATAGGATAATTTATTACTTTCACTGTATTTTATGCCTAGATTCATACTGTGTGGATGGTTTCCACAAACACCTGGCAAGAATTTCATAAATATGTGATTTAAGAAAAGTGACTATACTGTGTATGTTGTTAATACCTTAATGTTTTTAGTAATGTGCTCATTTTAAAAGGTGTCAGACTATGACCAAATAAGGTTGTAAGACCTCATCTTCTGTAACGAAGTGTTTAGGAAATAAAAGCCTACAACACAAAAAGATCTATTAAATTTGTTTTAATAAGAGTAGTCAGAAGAGAAATGACTGTATAACACTTTTAACTAAACACAAATATATTGCAGTACATTTAAATTTGCTGAAGAGAAACTACTTGTGCAAAGGAGATTCTGAGTCAAATGACAAGGGGAAGAAAGCTGTAAGCATAGCACCACTTATGTTATTAATCTGAATGACAGGGCAGAAGAAAAAATGATAACAATAGATGCTGACAGTGCATAGTGTGAGCCATGAATTAATTTGCTCTGACAATGACACCTTTGAAAGGACACTCCTTGGTCACAAGCCATAAGATTTTACTCAGAATATAAAATGCAAACATAATAGAATCATTTCTTTAAAAGTAAAAGAGTCATGTTAGGTAATATTTTTTTTATTAGGTTTGATAGTCTATATGCCACTGTTGATAAAGAAAATACAATTTTCAATTCTGCTTGTTCTTACTGTTTCAGATTAACAACATTTAGTTATACTGATCTCTAGAAAGATGATTTAACACTAAGAAAATCATCTCTATAAAACAATGGCTGAAGCAATTTTTTAAAATAAATATTCCATCTAAGAAATCAATACAGGATGAAGGAAGTTTCTGTATTTTTAAAACACAATGTATCTATGTAAATAACCATAGTGAATTCAGGAACAAATATGTGTCAACCCAAAATTAAAACAGTGTCATAAATTGGGAAGTTGGAAATTGGTTATTCATATCTGTCATATACCAAATTATCCTGAGGTTTAAAGTGACTCAGATTGCCTCTATTCTTTCATATCTGACAGCAAAAATGAAACAAATTTTAATCTCACCCAGTTGTTCCAGCACAAGTTTGAATGGGAGGATTTATTAACCTGATAATTTGCATATATTCTATAGCTTTCAGAATTACAGTACACATGCTAATGGGTAAAAGCCTCCTTTAGTTGTTCACCACTCTGCCTGGGAGTAATATTCTCCTAACAAAAATATTTTATTATCTAAAAACATTGCTGATATCAGTAAGGTAAGAGTGAGGCAGATCAGGTCTCGAAAAAGCAAGGGATTTCATCAGCTTAAGACAACCCAACCTAATGAAATACACTATTGATTTAAGGCCACCTACAATGACCTTAATCTTAATTGAATTTCCTTTCTTTGGTCCTAGTGAGCCTAAAAAAGGGAAAAGAGAAAAAGTAATTGTATATACACTTGCAAAACCCTAGGAAATTCTTTCACATCAACATTTGTCACTGGAATTCCTCCTAAGAATCTGTGTTTGTTTGCAAAATACCCTGAAAAGTATTTGGACATATACTTTTATCCTTTGTGAAACCTTAGATGTTTCACATCTAGGAAGAGTTGATGAGGAAAAGTGTGTGGTGGGTGGTGGGTATCTGTTCTAAACCTGGGTACAATGAAAAAACGTGAAGACCTGCAAGGTGAGGCCTGCAACGTGAAAGTGAAGTTGCTCAGTCATGTCCGACTCTTTGCGACCCCATGGATTTACCTACCAGGCTCCTCCATCCATGGAACTCTCAGGCAAGAGTACTGGAGTGGGTTCCCATTTCCTTCTCCAAACTGCAAGATCACCAACTATTTATACATCCATAGACGATATTGATATTCATGTGCCATTTCTTTAGATGAAAATTGCAATGATCATAGAAAAAATATAGATGGTATCTTGTTTGAATTGTGTTTTTTTTTTTAATTTGTTAACTCCAACATAACTACAATGAAAAAAACTGTAATTTAGTATATATACACTTTTCTAGAAATAGCAGATAAAGTATTTGAGAAGTGAAGAATTGGAAAAGAGATCCCTAAATAAAACTACATCTTAAAAGAAGCTAGATTTGGAGAAAAAAAATCACAGTTAATTCAGACTTAGAAATCATAACTAATGGGTTAAGCAACCTAGGTGGTTGATGCTGAAATGTATACTAAATGCTATAGTCCAGAAATCTTCCAAAAAGAATCTATCTCCTCTCCCACCCGTTACTAATTTGGTTCCAAACCAATAAGATTCTTAGGTTATTGTGGGATATACAAGCAAAGTCAGTTCTTTAAGGACACACCAACAATCCAGTTCTCAATATTTCCACTTGAAAAAAGCCGTCAAATAGGAGCTCAAAATTCAGAAGTTGAGGGTGTAGGGACAAGAAGTAGTAGGCACACAAATGAGAATTACTATTATGTCTGAACTTCAGGAAATGAAAATTTTATTATACTGCCTAAATTTCATACTCAAATTAGAGCTTAAGGCAATAGCATTTATGGGATAAAAAGTAGTTCATCAACAAAAAGGAAATTTCACAAAGAGGATTTAACAACTGAAGAATCCTTTACTTTATTCATATAAACTCACACTGAGGCTAACCCCACATAATTTTTGACCAAGGCATATCTTTGATTCTTGAGACATAGACCTTCAAGAGTAATATTTTTATCTTAACTCTGTAAGATTACTTCTAATCGCAACATATTATTACTTCAATATGTAAAAAATAACGATAGAAAATAGTGCAAGAAAAGAGGACTTTTTGGATTGAGCCCATCTTTCACTATTTCATACTGGTTTATTATACTATTACTGGTTCAGTTCAGTTCAGTCGCTCAGTCGTGTCCAACTCTTTGCCACCCCATGAATCGCAGCACGCCAGGCCTCCCTGTCCATCACCAACTCCCAGAGTTCACTCAGATTCACGTCCATCGAGTCAGTGATGCCATCCAACCATCTCATCTTCGGTCGTCCCCTTCTCCTCCTGCCCCCAATCCCTCCCAGCATCAGAGTCTTTTCCAATGAGTCAACACTTCGCATGAGGTGACCAAAGTACTGGAGCTTCAGCTTTAGCATCATTCCTTCCAAAGAACACCCAGGGCTGATCTCCTTCAGAATGGGCTGGTTGGATCTCCTTGCAGTCCAAGGGACTCTCAAGAGTCTTCTCCAACACCACAGTTCAAAAGCATCAATTCTTCAGCACTCAGACTTCTTCACAGTCCAACTCTCACATCCATACATGACTACTGGAAAAACCATAGCCTTGACTGGACGGACCTTAGTCAGCAAAGTAACGTCTGCTTTTGAATATGCTATCTAGGTTGGTTATAACTTTTCTTCCAAGGAGTAAGTGTCTTTTAATTTCATGGCTGCAGTCACCATCTGCAGTGATTTTGGAGCCCCCCAAAATAAAGTCTGACACTGTTTCCACTGTTTCCCTATCTATTTCCCATGAAGTGATGGGACCAGATGCCATGATCTTCGTTTTCTGAATGTTGAGCTTTAAGCCAACTTTTTCACTCTCCACTTTAGTTAGCTTAAGTTAAAAGAGCCATTATATTTCCTACATTAAGAAACCAAAATGATCACACATGAACAATTGTTTGTAACCAGGAAACAGAATTTAAAGTATTTTTTGATATCTTCACATACAGTTTTAAATACAGATTTTTTGTTAACTTATACCCAACATTATCATATATGAATGCAACAAAGATTGGTATAAAATTCCTACATTATGATAAGCTTAGTTCAAAGTTCATCAAGTATTGCCTCATTTTAAAAATTTTGATGCATGAAAAAAGTATGAAGCTAGTGTTGTTTTGTAGTAATTTATAGCTGTAATTATACATGTTGGCATATGCCTATATAGTGATGTAGATTCAAAAGCAGATATTTATAAACATGAGAGTAGGTACAGACATATACATATATATAAAGAGTGGCAGAATATGCCACTCTGAAATATGCTATGTTGGCATAATAATTATTTTAGAGGTAATTTATAAAAGCAATGCACGAAAAGCCCTCTGACCTTCATTCTTTTTCTTAAAAGCAGGAGATGACTTTGTCATGTGAGAGATGTCCTCCTAGTAGAAGTAACACTATTAGTATCAAGGGCAAGAGGTTGAAACAGATAATTCTACACATATGGACCCACATTTTTTTACTTAAATTTATGATAGGGATATTATTAAAACATGTCATTTACAAGTATAAAGCTGTTCATTGCAGCATTGTGTGTATGTAATATTAAAAAGTCTTGAGGCAAACTAGAGTCTAAACACAGAATACCATTTACATAAATAATACTCATATAGTGGAATATTAATATTAGACTTGAAGAATGAGAGCAATGTAAACATGATATGTCCCTACAGCCTCAGGGTATATTTTTACATTAAAAAGAAGAACAGGGAAAGTAATACCTTACAGTTTCCCTGATGTCACAGTTATAGATACTTTTCATTATACAAAAATATAAATGTCCATAATATAGCTGAAATAAATATCTATAATGAAATAAATATACTGTAATACCCGAACATTTGACTTAAAGAAGAAAAAACACAAAAAGGTTATTTATCTTATTTTTTCAAATTAATTTCTAGATAAATTTCATTCCAGTGACAAGAGAAGTTGTTTTAAGGAAAAATATATATTCCCCTTCCATTCCTACTCCAATGAAGTAACCAGTTAATCTCTTGGTGTTTTCTTCATGCTACGTTTCTATAAATTCAAACATAGAGAGATTTGATTGTTGTCCCTTTGTTTTGTTTCTTCTTGTCATTGTTGTTCTTTGCTTGGCACAGACTTAAAGTTTGATGTTCCAAGTAGTGATAGGACTCCCTAACTGATGATAGACTTGGGATATTTAGTTCTTGTTTCACAGAGTACAGTCCTGATCTCAATAAAAATTTATGCATTTTAAAATTTTATGCATAAATTTTAAAAATTTATGCATACTTTACAGTTACAATTTTACATACATTTTACACAATGAGGATTCTACATGTCTCAAATGATAACACCAAAATAAAATTGTTCTTGATTTGCCCTAATAGGGCAAACTCCTTTGCCATCTGGTGGGAATTATCAGAATAAAAAACCATAGCTAGTCTGCAAAGGACCATTCTCATAAAGACTGTGCTGCTTGTCAATATTCTTTCCACACTTTACATTTGGAGAGCAGCACATTATTTTGATTAATTACATAATCCATTTGAAATAGGAAGAAGATATGGATAATTTAATCATTTTATCTACAATAAATGAGAGACTAGAAGGAGATAAGAGACAAAGCGCTGATACAAAATTACTGTAATACTTGTTTAAAATATGGTCCATGATGATTAAATCTGTGAATACATGAAGCATAAAGTAAAAGAATTATCAGGCTAAGCAATTTGCCAATTTGCATCATAATTTTTTTTTAATATATGATGTCAAAAATTCTGAATTGTGTGAGGCTCAAGAAGACTTTTTAATTTGTCAATATTCAATAAAACTGGAAATTGAATGTCTAACATGTGTTCTTAATGCAATGTTGATCCAAAAAATTAAATAAGTAGTAAAGCAGAATTTATTAATATCATTTCCACATTATTTCATTATCTCCTAAGGTATTCTGTTTTACAAGGCCTTTCCATGCAGTTGACATTATATAATCTAAGAGGTATTATAGATCCTGGTTGTATAGTATGTGTGAGTGACTGCCAAGTTGCTTTAGTTGTGTCTGACTCTTTGCAGCCCTGTGGACTATAGCCTGCCAGGCTCCTGTGTCCATGGGATTCTCCAGGCAAGAATACCAGAGTTGGTTGCCATGTCCTTCTCCAGGTGATTTTCCCAACCTAGGGATTGAACTCGCATCTCTTATGTCTCCTGCATTAGCAGGAGAGTAATTTACCTCTAGCACCATCTGGGAAGCCCAGTTGTACAGTATACTCTAGAAACTATTAGCAAAGCTTAAAACACATTGCTCCAATTTTTTTTAAAGCATACTTTCAAACTATTTTAGTAATGGTTTTATTAGTTTGGAAAATTTTGAGGTAAGAAGATGATTGTTACTTGTTAACTGTCATAAAGCTAAAATTTGAGCTTAGACTATGGTTTCCTGGTAAAATAAACAGTTAAATGGATATGTGTATATTTATAACCTGCCTGTGTTGCTGTGTGTAAATGATATTTAATTTAACATCTTTGGTTCAGTTCTGTTCCATTCAGTCGCTCAGTCGTGTCTGACTCTTTGTGACCCCATGAATCGCATCATGCCAGGCCTCCCTGTCCATCACCATCTCCCTGAATTCAATTAGACTCATGTCCATCGAGTCCGTGATGCCATCCAGCCATCTCATCCTCGGTCGTCCCCTTCTCCTCTTGCCCCCAATCCCTCCCAGCATCAGAGTCTTTTCCAAAGAGTCATCTCTTCACATGAGGTGGCCAAAATACTGGAGCTTCAGCTTTAGCATCATTCCTTCCAAAGAAATCCCAGGAGCTTCAAGCCAACCTTTTTGCTCTCCTCTTTCACCTTCATCCAGAGGCTTTTAGCTCCTCTTCACTTTCTGCCATAGGGTTGTGTAATCTGCATATCTGAGGTTATTGATATTCTCCTGGCAATCTTGATTCCAGCTTGTGTTTCTTCCAGGCCAGCGTTTCTCGTGATGTACTCTGCATATAAGTTAAATAAGCAGGGTGACAATATACAGCCTTGACGTACTCCTTTTCCTATTTGGAACAAGTCTGTTGTTCCATGTCCAGTTCTAACTATGGCTTCCTGACCTGCATACAGATTTCTCAAGAGGCAGGTTAAGTGGTCTGATATTCCCATCTCTTTCAGAATTTTCCACAGTTTCTTGTGATCCACACAGTCAAAGGCTTTGGCATAGTCAATAAAGCAGAAGTAGACGTTTTTCTGGAACTCTCTTGCTTTTTCCATGATCCAGTGGATGTTCGCAATTTGATCTCTGGTTCCTCTGCCTTTCCTAAAACCAGCTTGTATATCAGGGAGTTCACGGTTCATGTATTGCTGAAGCCTGGCTTGGAGAATTTTGAGCATTACTTTACTAACATGTGAGAGGAGTGCAATTGTGCAGTAGTTTGAGCATTCTTTGGCATTGCCTTTCTTTGGGACTGGAATGAAAACTGACCTTTTCCAGTCCTGTGGCCACTGCTGAGTTTTCCAAATTTGCTGCTATATCGAGTGCAGCACTTTCACAGCATCATCTTTCTGGATTTGAAACAGCTCCACTGGAATTCCATCACCTCCACTAGCTTTGTTTGTAGTGATGCTTTCTAAGGCCCACTTGACTTCACATTCCAAGATGTCTGGCTCTAGATTAGTAATCACATCATCATAACTGGGTCATGAGGATCATTTTTGTACAGTTCTTCTGTGTATTCTTGCCACTTCTTCTTAATATCTTCTGCTTCTGTTAGGTCCACACCATTTCTGTCCTTTATCAAGCCCATCTTTGCATGAAATGTTCCCTTGGTATTTCTAATTTTCTTGAAGGGATCTCTAGTCTTTCCCATTCTGTTGTTTTCCTCTATTTCTTTGCATTGATCGCTGAAGAAGGCTTTCTTATATCTTCTTGCTATTCTTTGGAACTCTGCATTTAGATGCTTATATCTTTCCTTTTCTCCTTTGCTTTTTGCCTCTCTTCTTTTCACAGCTAATGTCAGGTCCATGAATTAAGGCAAATTGGAAGTGGTCAAACAAGAGATGGCAAGGGTGAATGTCGACATTCTAGGAATCAGCAAACTAAAATGGACTGGAATGGCTGAATTTAACTCAGATGACCATTATATCTACTACTGCATGCATGAATCCCTCAGAAGAAATGGAGTAGCCATCATGGTCAACAAATGAGTCCGAAGTGCAGTACTTGGATGCAATCTCAAAAACGACAGAATGATCTCTGTTCGTCTCCAAGGCAAACCATTCAATATCACAGTTATCCAAGTCTATGCCCCAACCAGGAACGCTGAAGAAACTGACGTTGAATGGTTTTATGAAGACCTACAAGACCTTTTAGAACTAACACCCAAAAAAGATGTCCTTTTCATTATAGGGGACTGGAATGCAAAAGTAGGAAGTCAAGACACCTGGAGTAACAGGCAAATTTGGCCTTGGAATGCAGAATGAAGCAGGGCAAAGACTAATAGAGTTTTGCAAGAAAATGCACTGGTCATAGCAAAAACCCTCTTCCAACAACGCAAGAGAAGACTCTACACATGGGCATCACCAGATGGTGAACACCAAAATCAGATTGATTATATTCTATGCAGCCAAAGATGGAGAAGCTCTATACAGTCAACAAAAACAAGACCAGGAGCTGACTGTGGCTCAGATCGTGAACTCCTTATTACTAAATTCAGACTCAAATTGAAGAAAATAGGGAAAACCCCTAGACCATTCAAGTATGACTTAAATCAAATCCCTTATGATAATACAGTGGAAGTGAGAAATACATTTAAGGGCCTAGATCTGATAGATAGAGTGCCTGATGAACTATAGAATGAGGTTCGTGACATTGTACAGGAGACAGGGACCAAGACCATCCCCATGGAAAAGAAAAGAAATTTAATTTAACATCTTAGAACTTTATATTTGTTTCTTCTTAAACAAATAGGAGAAGGAGTAAGTCAAGGCTGTATATTGTCACCCTGCTTATTTAACTTATATGCAGTGTACATCATGAGAAACATTGGACTGGAGGAAGCACAAGCTGGAATCAAGATTGCTGGGAGAAATATCAATAACCTCAGATATGCAGATGACACCACCCGTATGGCAGAAAGTGAAGAAGAACTAAAGAGCCTCTTGATGAAAGTGAGAGAGGAGAGTGAAAAAGTTGGCTTAAAGTTCAACATTCAGAAAACTAAGATCATGGCATCTGATCCTTTCACTTCATGGCAAATAGAAACAGTGGCTGACTTTATTTTCTGGGCTCCAAAATCACTGCAGATGGTGATTGCAGCCATGAAATTAAAAGACACTTACTCCTTCGAAGGAAAGTCATGACCAACATAGAAAGAATACTAAAAAGCAGAGACATTACTTTGTAAACAGAGGCCCATCTAGTCAAGGCTGTGGTTTTTCCAGTGGTCACGTATGGATGTGAGAGTTGGACTATAAAGAAAGCTAAGCACTGAACAATTGATGCTTTTGAACTGTGGTGTTGGAGAAGACTCTTGAGAGTCCCTTGGACTGCATGGAGATCCAACCAGTCCATCCTAAATGAGATCAGCCCTGCGTGTTCATTGGTAGGACTGATTTTGAAGCTGAAACTCCAATACTTTGGTCACCTGATGCAAAGACCTGACTTGTTTGAAAAGACACTGATGCTGGGAAAGATTGAGGGCAGTAGAAGGGGAAGACAGAGGATGAGATGGTTGGATGGCACCACCAACTCAATGGACGAGGGTTTGGGTGGACTCCAGAAGTTGGTGATGGACAGGGAGGCCTGGTGTGCTGTGGTTCATGGGGTCGCAAAGAGTCAGACATCACTGAGCGACTGAGCTGAACAGAAACAAGTATTGGGCTTCCGTGGTGGCTCAGATTATAAAGAATCTGCCTGCAATGCAGGAGACCCACGTTAGATCCCTTTTTGGGGAAGATCCCCTGGAGAAGGGAATGACAACCCACTCAGCATGTGAATGGAGAACTTCAAGATATACAAGCTGGATTTAAAAAGACCACAGTTAGGTACCATTTCACACCAGTCAGAATGGCTGTGATCCAAAAGTCTACAAGCAATAAATGCTGGAGAGAGTGTGGAGAAAAGGGAACCCTCTTACACTGCTGGTGGGAATGCAAACTAGTGCAGCCACTATGGAGAACAGTGTGAAGATTCCTTAAAAATTGCAAATAGAACTGCCATATGACCCAGCAATCCCACCTCTGGGCATACACACCAAGGAAACCAGAATTGAAAGAGACACATGCACCCCAATGTTCATTGCAGCACTGTTTATAATAGCCAGGACATGGAAGCAACCTAGATGTCCATCAGCAGATGAATGGATAAGAAAGCTGTGGTACATATGCACAATGGAGTATTACTCAGCCATTAAAAAGAATACATTTGAATCAGTTCTAATGAGATGGATGAAACTGGAGCCGATTATACAGAGTGAAGTAAGTCAGAAAGAAAGACACCAATACAGTATATTAACACATATATATGGAATTTAGAAAGATGCTAATGATGACCCTGTATGCGAGACAGCAAAAGGGACACAGATGTGTAGAAAGGACTTTTGGACTCTGTGGGAGAAGGAGAGGGTGGGATGATTTGGAAGAATGGCATTGAAACATGTATACTATCATGTAAAAAATGAATTGCCAGTCTATATTCAATACAGGATACAGGATGCTTGGGGCTGGTGCATGGGGATGATCCAGAGAGATGATATGGGGTGGGAGGTGGGAGGGGGGTTCATGATTGGGAACTCATGTACACCCGTGGCTGATTCATGTCAATGTATGGCAAAACCAATACAGTATTGTAAAGTAAAATAAAGTAAAAATAAAAATTAAAAAAAAATAAAAAGGCAGAGGAACCAGAGATCAAATTGCCAATATCCATTGTATCATAGAAAATGCAAGAGAATTCCAAAAAAACATCTACCTCTACTTCATTGACTACACTACGGACTTTGACTATATGGATCATAACAAACTTTGGAAAATTCTTAAAGAGATGGGAATACCAGACCACCTTACCTGCCTTCTGCATAACCTGTATGCAGATCAAGAACCTACAGTTAGAACCAGACATGTTACAACAGACTGGTTCCAAATTGGGAAAGGGGTATGTCAAGGCATATATTGACACCCTGCTTATTTAACTTATATGCAGAGTACATCATGTGAAATGCTAGGCTGGATGAAGCACAAGTTGGAATCAAGATTGCCAGGAGAAATATCAATAACCCCAGATATGCAGATGACACCACCCTTATGGCAGAAAGTGAAGAGGTACTAAAGAGTCCTTTGATGAAGATGAAAGATGAAAGTGGAAAAGCTAGCTTAAAACTCAACATTCAGAAAACAAATGTCATGACATCTGGTTTCATCACTTCATTCAAATAATTGGAGAAACAATGGAAACAGTGACAGACTTTCTTTTCTTGGGTTCCAAAATGCACTGCACATAGTGACTGCAACCATGAAATTAAAAGACTCTTGTTCCTCGGAAGAAAAGCTATGACCAACCTAGACAGCATATTAAAAAGCAGAGACATTACTTTGCCAACAAAGGTCCATCTAGTCAAAGCTACGGTTTTCCCAGTAGTTATGTGTAGATGGGAAAGTTGGATGATAAAGAAGGCTGAGTGCCTAAGAAATGATGCTTTTGAACTGTGGTGTTGGAGAAGACTCTTGAGATTCCCTTGGACTGCAAAGTGATCAAACCATCAATCCTGAATATTCATTGGAAGGACTGATGCTGAAGCTGAAGCTCCAATATTTTGGCCACCTGAGGTGAAGAGCCAAGTCATTTGAGAAGACTCTGATGATGGGAAAGATTGAAGGCAGCAGAAGGGGATGACAAGAGGATGAGATGGTTGGATGGCATCACCGACTCCATGGACATGAGTCTGAGCAAGCTCTGGGAGATGGTGGTGGACAGAGAAGCCTGGCGTGCTACAGTCTGTAGGGTAGCAAAGAATCAGACATGGCTGAGAGACTGAACAGAAAGAATAATTATATTAATATGTTTTCCTTTAAATATTTAAGAATTTTGTTTCTTTTTATAATGTTAAATAATGATTTTGGTATAGGAATGGAGTATACAAACATATGATTTGATCAAATAAGATTCTTAATATACCAAAAAATAGTAAGTGCTCCCTAACTTGTCTGTATTAATTGATTAAAAATATTAAAAATTCAATCCCACCAATGCTTGTTCTTATATTTAGAAACATCCAATGATTGAAAAATATTAAGCTTATAAATGTCACTTTAAATGTGTAATTATGTACACTGAACCCATATAAATCAAATTCACTGTTCCTTTACCTGAATGTAACTTTATATCACTTTCATCACCTTAACTCTGAACAGCAATGATTAAGGATTTATTTTGTAATATTCACCACTTTAATGGAGTGCTTCAGAGCTACCAATAAGCTTTCACTTTTGTAAACTTCACTAATTTCTAATATCTTATAATTTGAATTGTTTCAAGCCTTTTATTTAGACCTCTTTTGTTGATAGTTAACATCAATTCAAATGTTTCTTTGAAACTGTTTTTAAGTACATACAAGCACATTAGAAATCCAATTACATCTAAATTGATCATATTAATATAAGGTTGAAATTGAAAAGTATTAATGACATAAAATGCTTCCCTGGTGGCTCAGTGGTAAAGAATTAACCTGCCCATGCATGAGACACAAGTTCAATCCCTGGGTCAGGAAGATCCCTTGGAGAAAATGATATAAAATTGTCTCAGTCTACCATTTTATTAATGACTAACTTAAAGCTCAGAGACAATAAGATCAAAAACTCATTAATTTTGGAAACAAAAATTGAATTCAGGCATATTTTATCTATTAAATAGAGTGAGTGCTTATAGACATTGTAACAGCATATATTAGTGAGCTTGGTTATAAGCACTTAAATGTAATAAAATATTATGAAAATGTTTAATATATACAATTAATGGAAACTTACATTACAGTTATCCAACTTTAAGATATTCAGTTTATTCTACTTTAATAGAAATTTTAAAAAATGAATGATGTACTACTTGAAATCTACTTTAAATGAGTATATTCCTCCCTTTAGATGAAAAAAATCTAGATATTTAAATGGTGGGAATTCATCTTGAAAGTAATATTCATATAGCATATTCATTGTACTCAAGATTTATTTTATTCTTTCAAATGCTAATAGGGAATACACTTGATGAATCTTGCAATAATGTGCCATTTTTGCCCTCTCTGTTTACTAAATGATTCATTTTTTTTAGGGTAAATGTAAATTGAATTAAAATATTAGGTGTTCTGTCACGTGAAACTCGTTGAGACCCCATGGACTGTCGCCTGCCAGGCTCCTCTGTTCATGGAATTCTCCAAGCAAGAATGCTGGAATGGGTATCTATTTCCTTCTCCAGAGGATCTTCCCAAACCAGGGCTCAAACACAGGTCTCCTACATTGCAAGCAGATTCTTACCATCTGAGTCACCAGGGTTTAATGAGCCACCGGGAAAGGTACTTAAATTATGATGAAGGCATACACATTCCCTGGTGGCTCAAGGGAAACGAATCTATCTGCCTGCACTGCAGGAGCTGCAGGAGACACAAGTTAGATCCCTGGGTTGGAAAGATCCCTTGGAGGAGGGCATGGCAACCCATTCCAGTATTCTTGTCTGGAGAAACCCCAGGGACACAGGAGCCTGGCAGGCTACAGTCCATAGGGTCACAAAGAGCTGGACATGACTGAAACAACTTAGCACCCACACACAGACACACATTTTGGAAAATACTTGATTTGAACACATTTACTATATTATTTATTTCAGTGAAATATTCATAAAATTAAAGAATCCTAAATAACAATATTTCTTCATTTACTATTTTTTTAAAAATTCATATCTAATATTTTTCAAATTAACTTGTTTCATTATAATATAAAGACTAATTTCCTATATTTTTATTTCTGTCCTACTTTTTAAATGAAAAACCAAATTCCCCATAGAAAAATAAGATGCATTGTTATATTTTATTTAAATTGAAAAAAACATTCTTATTCTTCACAAAATCCATGTATTTTACAGTTTACATATTACATGACCTCTAGCAAGTTGCAAATGCTAATTGTCATGTTTACTTTTATACAATGAAAGACAAAATTATATATAATTAGTAAAAGACTGATTCCCGTTCACTGTTGGTCTCTAATCTTTTTAAAATTAATTTCAAGATCCATATAGGTGAAATGTCCAAGACACTCAGTTTCTTAAGCTTCTCTCTTAAAACGATCTTTATGTCTATACTTTCACAATGTTTAACTCCCACAGTCTTTAACTTCTCATTATCAGTACTCCAACCCCTCCATCACTTCCGATTGCAGACTTCTCACTCTCCTCCAGCCACCAGCTCCTCCTTTTAATTCTTCAGTTTTAACAATCCTTTGATTTCCACTGGCTTCTTCAATCCACTGATCCTGCTATTTCCACTCTCCAACTTTTGATGAGTTCTCTTAGCTTAAGTGCTTTGGTAAATAGCTGGACTCATTCTATTGCACATGCATCAACTCTTGCTATCTTCCTACTTCTGTCCAGGTTTTCACTGAATCTAAACCTGCAGCAGGGTGGTGTCATCTGCATATCTGAGGTTATTGATATTTCTCCTGGCAATCTTGATTCCAGCTTGTGTTTCTTCCAGGCCAGCGTTTCTCATGATGTACTCTGCATATAAGATAAATAAGCAGGGTGACAATATACAGCCTTGACATACTCCTTTTCCTATTTGGAACCAGTCTGTTGTTCCATGTCCAGTTCTAACTGTTGCTTCCTGACCTGCATACAGATTTCTCAAGAGGCAGGTCAGGTGGTCTGGTATTCCCCTCTCTTTGAGAATTTTCCACAGTTTCTTGTGATCCACACAGTCAAAGGCTTTGGCATAGTCAATAAAGCAGAAATAGATGTTTTTCTGGAACTCTCTTGCTTTTTCCATGATCCAGCAGATGTTTGCAATTTGATCCCTGGTTCCTCTGCCTTTTCTAAAACCAGCTTGAACATCAGGGAGTTCACGGTTCATGTATTGCTGAAGCCTGGCTTGGAGAATTTTGAGCATTACTTTACTAGCATGTGAGATGAGTGCAATTGTGCAGTAGTTTGAGCATGCTTTGGCATTGCCTTTCTTTGGAATTGGGATGAAAACTGACCTTTGAAGAGTTGACTCATTGGAAAAGACTCTGATGCTGGGTAGGAATGGGGGCAGGAGGAGAAGGGGACGACAGGGGATGGATGGCTGAATGGCATAACAGACTCGATGAACGTGAGTGTGAGTGAACTCTGGGAGATGGTGATGGACAGGGAGGCCTGGCGTGCTGCAATTCATGGGGTCGCAAAGAGTCGGACACGACTGAGCGACTGAACTGACTGAACTGAACTGAAATCTACAGCAGTGTTGCTGATTGTGACTAAAGATATTCTTGAAAATGCAGATTTTCCATCTTTAAATGAACCTATACTGCTGTCAAGCATTGATGCTGAAATCTCCCTGCTCCATCTCTCCTCATTGCTTACACAACGATCTCATTTTTCACAAAAATTCTCATACTTCTTTCTTATCCCCCACCCCCACCAGCAAATAGTGTGTGATAGCAAAGTCGCTCCGAAGGCAATGGCACCCCACTCCAGTACTCTTGCCTGGAAGATCGCATGGACGGAGGAGCCTGGTAGGCTGCAGTCCATGGGTTCGCAGAGTCGGACACGACTGAGCGACTTCACTTTCACTTTTCACTTTCATGCATTGGAGAAGGAAATGGCAACCTGCTCCAGTGTTCTTGCCTGGAGAATCCCAGGGACGGGGGAGCCTGGTAGGCTGCCGTCTCTAAGGTCGCACACAGTAGGACACGACTGAAGCGACTTAGGAGCAGCAGCAGCAGCAGCAGCAGCAAAGTCGCTCAGTCGTGTCCGACTCTTTGTGACCCGGTGGCCTGTAGCCTCCCAGGCTTCTCTGTCCATGGGATTCTCCAGGCAAGAATACTGGAGTGGGTTACCATTTCCTTCTCCAGGGGATCTTCCCGACCCAGGGATCACACCAGGGTCTCCCGCATTGGAGACAGGCGCTTTAACCTCTGAGCCACCAGCAGCCTTAATTGTTTTTCAAATGAGGGTTTTATAGTGATAGGAATTTTTGTGATTATTTGTGTGAAACAGATTTTCCTCCCATGTAATTAGAATTGGAAGATATCTGTTGTGTTGTTATTTAGTTTCTAAATCAGGTCCAACTCTTTTGAGACTGTAACTGGCCAGGCTCCTGTGTCCATGGGATTTTCCAGGAAAGAATACTGAAGTTGTTTGCCATTTCCTCCTCTGGAGAATATTTCCAACCCAGGTCTCCTGGGTCTCTTGCACTGGCAGGAGGATTCTTTACCACTAATGCTACCTGGGAAGCCCTGGAGGATATCTATAGCCTGTTTATACTACTGATCAATATTCTCTTGTGTGTTTAGAAGTCATTGATTGACTTATCAGTGGTTTACTAGAGCATTTGTAATATCACAGATTGAAACTTGAAATTCTTTTTTAAAATTCTTTTGATTGCTTTTGATCTTTCCAATGCTCAATATTGTGTTCAATGTAGGTGAATAGTTAAGATACTATAGCAAATTCAAGAAATTTGTTTTAACATGAAGACTATTGGCCTCAGATATAATTCATTCTTAGTAGTTTTGAGAGAACTAAGATTTGAATATACATATCTATGGGTCGATATGTGTTTATTGTGGGGGAAGAGTGGGTGTATAATACATCTATCTACCTATCTATATCTATTGTCTATCTTTATTTCTGTACAGTTTGTCTCTCTTGTCTTCTGTTATTGAAAGGATTTGAGGTAGATTTCAATGAAATGGAAGGGAAGACAGCAACAGAAAGTATTTTACCCTTCACATGGTGCTCTTGAAATTCTCTGGAGGTTAGGACATCTGTTGGTATTGAATGCCAGTGGCTTGTGATGCTCTCCGGACCCACAGGGAATACAAATCAAACTAGTTTAAAGAATAGTTTCTTATTGCCATTTACCAGGATTTTTACAGAGCATTGAGTGACTATTTAGTCTGATGTGAAATGGAAAATTAGCAGTTGCTTTCTATCCACATCTGGTGATAAGCAAGGCTACAGTGTACTCCAGATGCCATTCACTGCTACATATTTCTGGGTACCCATTTCGTCTGACATCTGTAACTACTCCAGTATAGCACAGCAAACACAAAACAGAGATAAAGGGAAAGTATTGCAGTCATGATGAATAAAGAGAAGAAAAAGGTCTATTTTCAGTGACATAAATGCCCTCCCTCCCCCGCCTGGTCCACTCTCCATTTGGTTAAGTTTGCTTTCTTATTCCCTTAACAATAAATCTGTGATTCCACATTCATTTTGATAGTCCATGAAGACCCTTTAAAATTATATTATTTTAAAGTTAGCATGACAGATACTAGATTTAAGAGTTTAAGTGAATATTAGCTAATTTCTAAAACATAAATTTTCCTCTCTATTTCTTGCTTTATTTTTAACTCTCTTAGTAATTAAATTTCAATTATATTTTCTGTTTGAATGTAGATATATATTTTTCCAAAGGTTTTTTTTTATTCCTTCTTAGATAATGACTTACAAATCTCAATTCTGTAGAGTATGTTACTCTGTAAAGTTCAATTCATATTTCCTGATGCTTCTTTTCCAAAGCGTGGCATTTAGTGTTTATAAGCTTTTTATGTTCTGTTGTTTAAAAGTACTTTAAACAACAGAATTAACAGGGTTAATATTCTGTTCATCTTGACATTTCTTTTCAGAAGATATCCCGAGAACATTCACATTTACAGTACTTCCCTGTCTATGATACTTGCTACATTATATTTGAGCAAGAAATATTTTTGGAAGGACACCACTTCTCATTAATATCTGCTCACATTTAGCATAAATCCAAAATAACGGCATCAGTTCAGTTCAGTTCAGTCACTCAGTCATGTCCGACTCTTTGCGACCCCATGAATCACAGCACGCCAGGACTCCCTGTCCATCACCAACTCCCGGAGTTCACTCAGACTCACATCCATCAAGTTGGTGATGTCATCCAGCCATCTCATCCTCTGTCATCCCCTTCTCCTCCTGGCCCCAATCCCTCCCAGCATCAGAGTCTCTTCCAATGAGTCAACTCTTCTCTTGAGGTGGCCAAGGTACTGGAGTTTCAGCTTTAGCATCATTCCTTCCAAAGAACACCTAGGGCTGATCTCCTTTAGAATGGACTAGCTGGATCTCCTTGCAGTCCAAGGGACTCTCAAGAGTCTTCTCCAATACCACAGTTCAAAAGCATCAATTCTTCTGTGCTCAGCCTTCTTCACAGTCCAACTCTCACATTCATACATTACTACTGGAAAAAAGATAACAATGACTAGATGGACCTTTGTTGACAATGTAATATCTCTGCTTTTTAGTATGCTGTCTAGTGTTGCCATAGCTTTTCTTCCAAATAGTAAGCGTCTTTTAATTTTATGGCTGCAGTCACCATCTGCAGTGACTTTGGAGCCCCCCTAAAAAAGTCTCTCACTGTTTCCATTGTTTCCCAGTCTATTTTCCATAAACTGACAGGGCCAGATGCCATGATCTTAGTTTTCTGAATGTCAAGCTTTAAGTCAGCTGTTTCACTTTCTTCTTTCACTTTCATCAAGAGGCTCTTTAGTTTCTCTTCATTTTCTGCCATAAGGGGGGTGTCATCCACATATCTGAGGTTATTGATATTTCTCTCTGCAGTCTTGATTCCAGCTTGTGCTTCATCCAGCCCAGCGTTTCTCATGATGTACTCTGCATATAAGTTAAATAAGCAGAGTGACAATATACAGCCTTGACATACTCCTTTCCCAATTTGGAACCAGTTCCACACTCAGTTCAAACTGTTGCTTCTTGACTTGCATACAGATTTCTCAGGAGGCAGGTAAGGTGGTCTGCTATTCCCATCTCTAAGAATTTTCCACAGTTTGCTGTGGTCCATATAGTCAAAGGTTTGGCATAGCCAATAAAGCAGAAATAGAGATTTTTCTGGAACTCTCTTGCTTTTTTGATGATCCAATGGATGTTGGCAATTTGATTTCTGGTTCCTCTGCCTTTTCTAAATCCAGCTTGGACATCTGGAAGTTCTCAGTTTATGTACTTTGAAGGCTGCTTGGAGAATTTTGAGCGTTACTTTGCTAGCGTGTGAGATGAGTGCCATTGTGTGGTAATTTGAGCATTCTTTGGCATTGCCTTTCTTTGGGATGGGAATGAATAGTGACCTTTTCCAGTCCTGTGGCCACTGCTGAGTTTTTCAAATTTGCTGCCATACTGAGTGCAGCACTTTCACAGCATCATCTTTTAGGATTTGAAATACAAGAGAAGACTCTATACATGGACATGACAAGATGGTCAATACTGAAATCAGATTGATTATATTATTTGCAGCCAAAGATGGGGAAGCGCTATACAGTCAGCAAAAGCAAGACTGGGAGCTGACTGTGACTCAGATCATGAATTCCTTAATGCCAAATTCATACTTAAATTGAAGAAAGTGGGGAAAACCACTAAGCCATTCAGATATGACCTAAATCAAACCTCTTATATTTATGCAATGGGAGTGACAAATAGATTCAAGGGATTAGATCTGATAGACAGAGGGCATGAGGAACTATGGATGGAGGTTTGTGACATTGTACAGTAGGCAATGAGCAAGACCATCCCCAAGAAAAAGAAAGGCAAAAAGGCAAAATGATTGTCTGATTAGGCCTTACAAATAGCTGAGAAAAGAATAAAAGCTAAAGGCAAAGGAGGAAAGGAAAGATATACCCATTTGAATGCAGAATTCCAAAATAGCAAGGAGAAATAAGAAAGCCTTCCTTAGTGATCAATGCAAAGAAATAGAGGAAAATATTAGAATTGGAAAGACTAGAGACCTCTTCAAGAACATTAGAGATACCAAGAGAATATTTCATGCAAAAATGGGCACAATATAGACAGAAATGGTATGGACCTAACAGAAGCAGAAGATATTAAGAAGAGGTGGTAGGAATACACAGGAGAACTATACAAAAAAGATCTTCATGACCCAGATAACCACGATTGGGTGATAAAATCAAGTGGGCCTTAAGAAACATCACTACACACAAAGCTAGCAGGGTGATGGAATTCCAGTGGAGCTATTTCAAATCCTAAAAAGTGATGCTGTGAAAGTGCTGTACTCAATATGCCAGCAAATTTGGAAAACTCAACAGTGAGCCATGCTCAGTAAATCTTTAATCCAATTTTCTGTTTGTGGGTGAGTCTTGTTCCCTCCCTGTTGTTTGACCTGAGACCAAACTATGGTGGAGGTAATGAAGATAATGGCCACCTTCAAAAGATAAAAACATAGACAGCATATTAAAAATCAGAGACATTACTTTGCCAACAAAGGTCCACCTAGTCAAAGCTATAATTTTTCCAGTAATCATGTACAGATGTGAGAGTTGGACCATGAAGAATACTGGGCCCCGAAGAATTGACGCTTTTGAACTGTGCTGTTGGAGAAGACTCTTGAGAGACCCTTGCACTGCAAAGAGATACAACCAGTAAATCCTAAAGGATATCAGTCCTGAATATTCATTGGAATGTCTGATGCTGAAGCTGAAACTTCAATACTTTCACCACCTGATACGAAGAACCGACTTGTTGGAAAAGACCCAGATGCTGGGAATGATTGAAGGCAGGAGGGCGACAGAGGATTAGATGGTTGGATGGCATCACCAGCTCGACGGGCATGAGTTTGAGAAAGCTCCAAGTGTTGGGTACAGACAGGGAAGCCTGGTGTGCTACAGTCCATGGGATCTCAAAGAATCGGACATGACTGAGTGACTGAACTGACTGATATTGAACTTTGAATATTGTATTGTAGATCTTACTTAATGTATGTATCTTATTTATAGATATCTAAATTCTATCATGACCTCTTAATGTCAATAATTAATTTTTTTATTTTTTATTTTTATTTTAATTGGAGGCTAATTACTTTACAGTATTGTGGTGGTTCTTCCCATATTTTCACATGAATCAGCCTTGGATGTACATGTGTTCCCCATCCTGACCCTCCCTCCCACCTCCCTCCCCATCCCATGCCTTGGGGTCATCCAAGTGCACCAGCCCTGAGCACCCTGTCTCATGCATCAAACCTGGACTGATGATCTATTTCACATGTGATAATATACATGTTTCAGTGCTATTCTCCCAAATCATCCAACCCTCACCCT
Source organism: Budorcas taxicolor (assembly GCF_023091745.1). Lineage (NCBI taxonomy): Eukaryota > Metazoa > Chordata > Mammalia > Artiodactyla > Bovidae > Budorcas > Budorcas taxicolor. The sequence goes on along the minus strand of NC_068921.1, from coordinate 63,964,762 downwards.
CTCCAACAGAGACCAACCGTCTGTTCTTTATATCTGTGTCTCTTTTGCTGTATCACATATAGGATCATCGTTACCATCTTTCTAAATTCCATATATATGTGTTAATATACTGTATTGGTGTTTTTCTTTCTGACTTACTTCACTCTGTATAATAAGCTTCAGTTTCATCCACCTCATTAGAACTGATTCAAATGTATTCTTTTTAATAGGTGAGTAATATTCCATTGTGTATATGTACTACAGCTTTCTTATCCATTCATCTGCTGATGGACATCTAAGTTACTTCCATGTCCTGACTATTGTAAACAGTGCTGCAATGAACACTGGGGTATACATGTCTCTTTCAATTCTGGTTTCCTTGGTGTGTATGCCCAGCAGTGGGATTGCTGGGTCATATGGCAGTTCTATTTCCAGTTTTTAAAGGAATCTTCACACTGTTCTCCATAGTGGCTGTACTAGTTTGCATTCCCACCAACAGTGTAAGAGGGTTCCCCTTTTCTCTATACTCTCTCCAGCATTTATTGTTTGTAAACTTTTTGATGGCAGTCATTCTGACTGGTGTGAGATGATACCTCATTATGGTTTTGATTTGCATTTCTCTGATAATGAGTGATGTTGAGCATTTTCTTGTGTTTGTTAGCAATCTGTATGTATTCTTTGGAGAAATGTCTGTTTAGTTCTTTGGCCCATTTTGATTGTCTCACTTATTTTTCTGGAATTGAGCTGCAGGAGTTGCTTGTATATTTTTGAGATTAATTCTTTGTCAGTTGCTTCATTTGCTATTATTTTCTCCCATTCTGAAGGCTGTCTTCACCTTGCTTATAGTTTTCTTTGTTGTGTAGAAACTTTTAAGTTTGATTAGCTCCCACTTGTTTATTTCTGCTTGTATTTCCATTACCCTGGGAGGTGGGTCATAGAGGATCCTGCTATGATTTAGGTCAGAGATGTTTTGTCTGCTTTCCTCTAGGAGTTTTATAGTTTCTGGTATTACATTTAGATCGTTAATCCATTTTGAGTTTATTTTTGTGAATGGTGTTAAAAAGTGTTCTAGTTTCTTCCTTTTACAAGTCGTTGATCAGTTTTCCCAGCACCACTTGTTAAAGAGATTGTCTTTTCTCCATTACATATTTTTGCCTCCTTTGTCAAAGATAAGGTGTCCATAGGTGTGTGAATTTATCTCTGGGCTTTCTATTTTGTTCCATTGATCTATGTTTCTGTCTTTATGCCAGTACTATACTGTCTTGATGACTGTTGCTTTGTATTATAGCCTGAAGTCAGGCAGGTTGATTCCTCAAGTTCCATTCTTTTCTTGAGATTGCTTTGGCTATTTGAGGTTTTTTGTATTTTCATACAAACTGTGAAATTATTTGTTCTAGTTCTGTGAAAAATACCATTGGTAGCTTGATAGGGATTGCATTGAATCTATCGATTGCTTTAGGTAGTGTACTTATTTTCACTATATTTATTCTTCCAATCCATGAACTTGATATATTTCTCCACCTCTTTGTGTCATCTTCGATTTCTTTCATCAGTGTTTTATAGTTTGCTTTATAGTTTGTTTCTTTAGGTAGATTTATTCCTAAGTATTTTATTCTTTTCGTTGCAGCAGTGAATGAAATTGTTTCCTTAATTTCCTTAATTTTGTATTGTGTTACAGATAAGCCGTCTGGTCCTGGGCTTTTGTTTGTTGGAAGATTTCTGATTACAGTTTTGATTTCTGTCCTTGTGATGGTTCTGTTAAGATTTTCTATTTCTCCCTCGTTCAGTTTTAGAAAGTTATAAGAATTTGTCCAGTTCTAAGAACTTGTCCAGTTCTAAGAATGTGTCCATTTCTTCCAAGTTGTCCATTTTATTGGCATATAGTTGCTGATAGTAGTCTCTTATGATCCTTTGTATTTCTGTGTTGTCTCTTGTGATTTCTCCATTTTCATTTCTATTTTCTTGATTTGATTCTTCTCCTTTTTTTTTTTTTTTTTTTCTTGAAGAGTCTGGCTAATGGTTTGTCTATTTTATTTATCTTCTCAAAGAACCAGCTTTTAGCTTTGTTGATTTTTGCTATGGTCTCCTTTGTTTCTTTTGCATTTATTTCTGCCTTAATTTTTATGATTTCTTTCCTTCTACTAAGCACCTCCACTGGGGTGCTTCATTTCTTCTTTTTTCTAGTTTCTTTAGGTGTAGAGTTAGTTTATTTATTTAATTTCTCTCCTGTTTATTGAAGTAGGGTTGTATTGCTATGAACCTTCCCCTTAGCACTGCTTTTACTGAATCCCATAGGTTTTGGGTTATTGTGTTTTCATTTTCATTTGTTTCTATGCATGTTTTGATTTCTTTTTTGATTTCTTCTGTGATTTGTTAGTTATTCAGAAGTGTGTTGTTTAGCCTCCATATGTCTGTATTTTTAATAGTTTATTTCCTGTAGTTGACATCTAATCTTACTGCATTGTGATCAGAAAAGTTGCTTGAGATGATTTCATTTTTTTAAAATTTACCAAGGCTAGATTTATGGCCCAGGATGTGATCTATCCTGAAGAATATTCCATGTGTACTTGAGAAAAAGGTGAAATTCCTTGTTTTAGGGTGAAATGTCCTATAGATATCAAGTTGGTCTCACTGGTCCATTGTACCATTTAAAGTTTGTGTTTTCTTGCTGATAACTTTTAGTTGATCTATCCATAGGTGTGAGTGGAGTATTAAAATCTCCTACTATTATTGTGTTACTATTAATTTCCCCTTTCATATTTGTTAGCATTTGCCTTACATATGGAGGTGCTCCTATGTTGGGTGAATATATATTTGTAATTGCTAGATCTTCTTGGATCCTTTGATCGTTATGTAGTGTCCTTCTTGTCTCTTTTCACGACCTTTATTTCAAAGTCTATTTTATCTGATATGAGTATTACTACTCCTGCTTTCTATTGGTCTCCATTTGTGTGAAATATCTTTTCCAGCCCTTTATTTTCAGTCTGTATGTGTCTCTAGGTTTGAGGTGGGTTTCTTGTAGACAGCTTATAAGGGATCTTGTTTTTGTATCCATTTGGCCAGGCTTGTCTTTTGGTTGGAGCATTCAACCTATTTATATTTAAGGTAATTATTGATAAATATGATCCTGTTGCCATTTACTTTGTTGTTTTGGGTTCAAGTTTATAAACCTTTTCTGTGTTTCCTGTCTAGAGAAGATCCTTTAGCATTTGTTGAAGAGCTGGTTTGGTGGTGCTGAATTCTCTGAGCTTTTGCTTGTCTGTAAAACTTTTGATTTCTCCCTCATATTTGAATGAGATCCCTGCTGGGTATAGTAATCTGGGTTGCAGGTTTTTCTTTTTCATCACTTTAAGTATGTCCTGCCATTCCTTTCTGGTTTGCAGTTTCTATTGAAAGATCAGCTGTTATCCTTATGAGGATCCCCTTGTGGGTTATTTGTTGGTTTTCCTTTGCTGCTTTTAATATTTGTTCTTTGTGTTTGATCTTCATTAATTTGATTAATATGTGTCTTGGTATGTTTCACCTTGGGTTTATCTTGTTTGGGACTCTCTGGGTTTCTTGGACTTGGTGGCTATTTCCTTCCCCATTTTAGGGAAGTTTTCAATTATTATTTCCTCAAGTATTTTCTCATGGCCTCTCCTTTTGTCTTCTTCTTCTGGGACTCCTATGTTTTGAGTGCTGGGGCATTTAACATTGTCCCAAATGTCTCTGAGGTTGTCCTCATTTCTTTTAATTGTTTTTTCCTCTCTGCTTCATTTATTTCCACCATTCTATCTTCCACCTCACTTATCCTATCTTCTACCTCAGTTATTCTACTGTTGGTTCCCTCCAGAGTGCTGTTAATGTTAGTTATTACATTATTCACTATTGGTTGACTTTTTTATTTCTTCTAGGTCCTTGTTAAACTTTTCTGGCTTCTTCTCAATCCTTGTCTCCAGGATTTATCTGTCTCCAGTTATTTATCTGTAACTCCATTTTGTTTTCAAAAGTTTGGATCATGTTCACTATCATTATTCTGAATTCTTTTTCAGGTAGACTCCCTATCTCCTCCTCTTTTGTTTGGTTTGGTGGGCTTTTATCATGTTCCTTTACTTCCTGAATATTTTTCTACCTTTTCATCTTGGTTAGGTTGCTGTGTTTGGGGTGCCCTTTTTGTATTCTGGAAGTTTGTGGCTCCTCTTTCTTGTGGAGGTCCCTCCCTGTGAGTGGGGTTGGACGAGTGGCTTGTCAAGTTTTCCTGGTTAAGGGAGCTTGTGTTGGTGTTCTGGTGGCTGGAGCTGGATCTCTTCTCTCTGGAGTGCAATGAAGTGTCCAGTAGTGAGTTTTGAGGTGTCTATGGGTTTGGTGTGACTTTTGGCTGTCTGTATTTTTTGTGCTCATGGTTATGTTCATGCTTTGTTGGAGAATTAGCTTGGTATGTCTTCTCTGAAACTTATTGGCTCTTGGGTGGAACTTGGTTTCAGTGTAGGTATGGAGGCTTTTGGATGAGTTCTTGTCAGTTAATGTTCCCTGGAGTCAGGAGTTTTCTGGTGTTATCAAGTTTTGAATTTAAGCCTCCTGCCTCTGGCTTTCAGTCTTATTCTTACAGTAACCTCAAGACTTCTCCATCCATAAAGCGCCAATGATAAAACATCTAGGTTAATGGTGAAAAGATTCTCCACAGTGGGGGATATCCAGAGAGGTTCACAGAGTTAAATGAAGAAGAGAAGAGGGAGGAGGGAGATAGAGGTGACCAGGAGAAGATGGGGAATCAAAAGGGGAGAGAGCAGTCTGGCCAGTAATCAATTCCCTATTTTCTCTCCACAGTCTGGAACACTCAGAGAGGTTCACAGAGTTAAATGAAGAAGAGAAGAGGGAGGAGAGAGATAGAGGTGACCAGGAGAAGATGGGGAATCAAAAGGGGAGAGAGCAATCTGGACAGTAATCAATTCCCTATTTTCTCTCCACAGTCTGGAAAACTCAGAGAGGTTCACAGAATTCCACAGGGAAGAGGGAAGAAGGAGATAGAGGTGACCAGGAGGAGAGGAGGGGGAGTCAAAAGGAGAAACCAATCTAGCCTGTGATCAGTTTCCTAAGTGTTCTCCACAGCCTGAAACACCCCAAGAGATTCACAGAGTTAAGTAGAGAAGAGAAGGGGGATGGAGGAGATAGAGGTGACCTGGAGGAGAAAAGGAGAGTCAAAAGGGGAGACAACATTCAATCAAGTCAGTAATCACACTCCTAAGTAAAAATGGGTACTGAAGATTGGATTCTTAAAGGTACAGAATTGATAACAAATACCAAAAAGCAAAGATTAAAAATCTAGAGTAGAGGTTAGACTCTCAAGAATAAAATATTAAAAAAAAAAAAATTGCAAAAGTTATTTAAAAATATAAATGAAATTTCCTGTAAAAATAGGGTCTTTTTTCCTAGGTAATAGTAGGTTTTAAAAATAAAAATTAAAGGAGTAATAAAGAATTTAAAAATAAAAAATTTAAACAATTAAAAAATGATATTAGTAAAATATATCTAGGAATTTCTCTGGAGTTGTTGAGGGAGGTGTGGGGTCAGTTCAGTTTCAGATAGTTCCATGTTCCAGCTTATACTTCTTCTCAAGATCTATAGGCCCCTTCCAACGTAGCCTGTGCTAACTACAGGGTTTTAATCTGTTGCACCTGTCATTTCCAAAGCTGTTCCCTCTTCTTTGTTTAGTTTGGCTTCCTCTGTTTGCAAGTCTCTTCAGTATCTAACTTCTGCCCTGACACAGGGGGGTGAAGGTGGTCATTTATTTAGGCTCACTTGTTCAAGTGTGCTGCCAGGAGGGAGGAACACTGCAAAAAATATCACTGGCATGTGTGAAGAGTGTTCACAGTGTCTCGGTCACACTGGGTTAGCCCCTGCTCTTGGCATGTGTACTTTCCCAGTCTACACTTCTCAGGCTCCAGGTTGCTCTGCTGGGAAACTGTCTAAGGCAGGCCCTGGGTTGCGTGCACTTCCCAGGTCTATGCCGCTCAGGTTCACGTTCTCGGGTACTCCATAAAGGCACAGACTTGATTGGGCCTGCATTTTGTGCCCTTCCCAGTACTGAGCAGGTTGGGAGACCAGGTGCTTGGTGAGCACACTCTCCCCAGGTGCAGTGTGGCTTATCGCCTCTCCAGACCTGGCTGTTCAGTTTCCTGGGTGAACAGTGGGAGCACTGTCTCAGGTGTACTATGTGTCTCCTCTGTGGAGCTGATCTCTGGCTGCAAACTTCCTGGTGGATGTGAACCGTCCAGGATACCAGGAAGACTTGATTAGCAGTTTGGTAGGGGATGCTGTCTCTGGGGCCGAGTTTGCCCTTTACCTTCTGGCTCTGGCTGTCACCTGCCTGCCTCTCTGCCTCCGGTGGACGATGGGCCAGTTGGCAGCTGTCTAGCACTCCTCTGGTATTCCCTCAGTCTTTTGTTCTGTGAGCAAGCCCAGCAGTGCCTTAAGTTAGAGCTTTTCTCAGGAAAGTTCTCTCTCTCTCTTTCCTTTTTTTTTTCCCCCCTCTCTGGCTGTCCCATGGTTTGGGTTGCTATCTCACCTTAGCTCCCTCAGATTGCCCTCAGGGCATTCAGGCCCTGTCCTTCAGTTCAGTTCAGTTCAGTAGTTCAGTCGTATCCGACTCTTTGCAACCCCATGAATCGCAGCTCGCCAGGCATCCCTGTCCATCACCAACTCCCGGAGTTCACTCAGATTCATGTCCATTGAGTCAGTGATGCCATCCAGCCATCTCATCCTCAGTCGTTCCCTTCTCTTCCTATCCCCAATCCCTCCCAGCATCAGAGTCTCGTCCAATGAGTCAACTCTTCACATGAGGTGGCCAAAGTACCGGAGTTTCAGCTTTAGCATCATTCTTCCAAAGAAATCCCAGGACTGATCTTCAGAATGGATTGGTTGGATCTCCTTGCAGTGTAAGGGACTCCCAAGAGTCTTCTCCAACACCACAGTTCAAAAGCATCAATTCTTCAGTGCTCAGCCTTCTTCACAGTCCAACTCTCACATCCATACATGACTACTGGAAAAACCATAGCCTTGACTAGACGGACCTTAGTTGGCAAAGTAATGTCTCTGCTTTTGAATATGCTATCTAGGTTGCTCATGACTTTTCTTCCAAGGAGTAAGCGCCTTTTAACTTCATGGCTGCAGTCACCATCTGCAGTGATTTTAGAGCCCCCCAAAATAGTCTTACACTGTTTCCACTGTTTCCCCATCTATTTCCCATGAAGTGATGGGACCGGATGCCATGATCTTCATTTTCTGAATGTTGAGCTTTAAGCCAACTTTTTCACTCTCCTCTTTCACTTTCATCAAGAGGCTTTTTACTTCCTCTTCACTTTCTGCCTTAAGGGTGGTGTCATCTGCATATCTGAGGTGATTGATATTTCTCCCGGCAATCTTGATTCCAGCTTGTGTTTCTTCCAGGCCAGCGTTTCTCATGATGTATTCTGCATAGAAGTTAAATAAGCAGGGTGACAGTATACAGCCTTGACGTACTCCTTTTCCTATTTGAAACCAGTCTGTTGTTCCATGTCCAGTTCTAACTGTTGCTTCTTGGCCTGCATACAGATTTCTCAAGAGGCAGGTCAGGTGGTCTGGTATTCCCATCTCTCTCAGAATTTTCCACAGTTTATTGTGATCCACAAGTCAAAGGCTTTGGCATAGTCAATAAAGCAGAAATAGATGTGTTTCTGGAACTCTTACTTTTTTCATGATCCAGTGGAAGTTGACAATTTGATCTCTGGTTCCTCTGCCTTTTCTAAAACCAGCTTGAACATCTGGAATTTCATGGTTCACATATTGCTGAAGCCTGGCTTGGAGAACTTTGAGCATTACTTTACTAGCATGTGAGATGAGTGCAATTGTGAAGTAGTTTGAACATTCTTTGGCTTTGCCTTTCTTTGGGATTGGAATGAAAACTGACCTTTTCCAGTCCTGTGTCCACCGCTGAGTTTTCCAAATTTGCTGGCATGTTGAGTGCAGCACTTTCATAACATCATCTTTCAGGATTTGAAACAGCTCAACTGGAATTCCATCACCTCCTGTAGCTTTGTTCGTAGTGCTGCTTTCTAAGGTCCACTTGACTTCACATTCCAGGATGTCTGGCTCTAGATGAGTGACAACACCATCGTGATTATCTGGGTCATGAAGATCTTTCTTGTACAGTTCTGTGTATTCTTGCCACCTCTTCTTAATATCTTCTGCTTCTTTTAGGTCCATACAATTTCTGTTCTTTATCGAGCCCATCTTTCCATGAAATGTTCCCTTGGTATCTCTAATTTTCTTGAAGAGATCTCTAGTCTTTCCCATTCTGTTCTTTTCCTCTATTTCTTTGCCTTGATCGCTGAAGAAGGCTTTCTTATCTCTTCTTGCTATTCTTTGGAACTCTACTTTCAGATGCTTGTATCTTTCTTTTTCTCCTTTGTTTTTCACCTCTATTCTTTTCTCTTCTGTTCTTACTCTAATCAATGCAGCCCTGCCTCCCTGTTCAGCCCCTGCTTGCTCTTGGTGGACTCAAGTGTATGGGCTATTTCTCCACTGGGAGATGATGTTAGGCACGTAATCTGTGGGTTTTATTTATTTATTTTTTCCTCCCAGTTATGTTGCCCTCTGAGATGCCCAAAATCCCCACAGATCCATGGTGAGAGGGCTTCTTGGAGTTTGGAAACTTCTCCTCTTTTACGACTCCCTCCCCGGGACGGGTCTCCATCCCTAACTCTTTTGTCTCTCTTTTTATCTTTTGTCCTACCTCCTTTCAAAGACAATGGGCTGCTTTTCAGGGTGCCTGCTGTCCTCCACCAGCATTAAGTTTTTTTGTGGTATTTGCTCACCATTCAAATAATCTTTCAATGAATTTGTAGGGGAGAAAGTGGTCTCCCCATCTTATTTCTCTGCCATCTTAGGACGACCCCCCCAAACAATTTAATATTAGGGAAAATTATATGTACAGTTGAGTTTCCCTGGTGGCTTCATGGTAAAGAATTTGCCTGCAATGCTGGAGACCTAGGTTCAATCCCTGCATTGTATATTTCCCCTGGAGGAGGACATGGCAACATATTCCAGTATTCTTACCTGGAGGATCCCCATGGACAGAGGTGCCTGGAGGGCTACAGTCCAGAATTGGACATGACTGAACCACAATAAACTGTGGAAAATTCTGAGAGAGATGGGAATACCAGACCACTTAACCTGCCTCTTGAGAAATCTGTATGCAGGTCAGGAAGCAACAGTTAGAACTGGACATGGAACAACAGACTGGTTCCAAATAGGAAAAGGAGTACGTCAAGGCTGTATATTGTCACCCTGCTTATTTATCTTATATGCAGAGTACATCATGAGAAACGCTGGCCTGGAAGAAACACAAGCTGGAATCAAGATTGCCGGGAGAAATATCAATAACCTCAGATATGCAGATGACACCACCCTTATGGTAGAAAATGAAGAGGAAGTAAAAAGCCTCTTAATGAAAGTGAAAGAGGAGAGTGAAAAAGTTGGCTTAAAGCTCAACATTCAGAAAATGAAGATCATGGCATCCGGTCCCATCACTTCATGGGAAATAGATGGAGAAACAGTGGAAACAGTGTCAGACTTTATTTTTGGGGGCTCCAAAATCACTGCAGATGCTGATTGAAGCCATGAAATTAAAAGATGCTTACTCCTCCGAAGAAAAGTTATGACCAACCTAGATAGCATATTCAAAAGCAGAGACATTACTTTGCCAACTAAGGTCCATCTAGTCAAGGCTATGGTTTTTCCAGTAGTCATGTATGGATGTGAGAGTTGGACTGTGAAGAAGGCTGAGCACTGAAGAATTGATGCTTTTGAACTGTGGTGTTGGAGAAGACTCCTGAGAGTCCCTTGGACTGCAAGAAGATCCAACCAGTCCATACTGAAGGAGATCAGTCCTGGGATTTCTTTGGAAGGAATGATGCTAAAGCTGAAACTCCAATACTTTGCCACCTCATGTGAAGCGTTGACTCATTGGACGAGACTCTGATGCTGGGAGGGATTGGGGGCAGGAGGAGAAGGGGAGGACAGATGATGAGATGGCTGGATTATATCACTGACTCAATGGACGTGAATCTGAGTGAACTCCAGGAGTTGGTGATGGACAGGGAGGCCTGGTGTGCTGCGATTCATGGGGTCGCAAAGAGTCAGACATGACTGAGTGACTGACCGGAACTGAACTGAACTGAACAACTAAGTGCATGTGCACACACACACACACACACACACACACACACAAATATGTATTGTTGGCCTGAAATAAAGAGACTGTCAGACCTTTCTTCAACCAAGATAGGTTTACTCTGGCTCAGCAGAGAACTGCAATTCCGGATCTTCAATCATGGGGAGCCACGTGCAAATCCTCACATGGCAAGGGAAGGAGAATGCTTTCACAGAGAGGAAAAGGGCGTTGGATGGGAAGCCTGTCGGAAACAGAGTCCAGGGATTTTTAGTGAAATCCTTACCAGGAGAGGAGTTGTTCTTCCTGTTGGTCTCTGCTATTGTTAACAGCTGCCTATGAGAGCTCCCCTCTTCTGTTGTCCAAACTCTGTTTAAACTGTGTATTTTCTTACAGTTGTCATTTTTGACCAAAATTTCCCTCTGAAAGCATCACTGAGCAAGAGTCATGATTTCCAGTTTCTGCACTTTTTGTCCTTTAGATCAGGAAGACTTGCCTGGTGCAGTGTCTCACATCAGAGGGAACGTGTCTGTTGGAAACATACTCAGGTCACATTAGAGTAACACGGAGTGGTAGAAGGGGACAGTTCTCAGGCCCTTTCTATCTTAAGTCCATACCTTATCAAGATCATGGATGTTGGAGATCCTCTGAAGTGTTATGTTATCATCAAAAGTTTTCTAACAAATTTCCAACAGGCCTGGTCCAGATATCTTGGGAAAGCTATCTCATCAGATGTTTTCTGCTCCAGTTCCAGGAAATCTTTGCTTTCAGGCCCCAAGATGATGTGCATTTCTAGTCAGAATTTGGCACTTTCTTTATGTTTGTCATGTTAACACGTGGAGTGTGTCCACTCAAGGATGGGTCAGCAGTACTTGATGGGGACTTTTCCAGTGAGGTTGAAGAAAGTTCTGGAGAAGTTTTTTCAGTACATGAAATCTCTAGATTGCATGATATGATGCTTAAGTCTTCCTCTCCCAAGGGCATGCTGTGAAAAACTTGCTTTACTAAAACATGGTTATTTTTTTTTTTAATTTTAAAATCTTTAATTCTTACATGCATTCCCAAACTTGAACCCCCTCCCACCTCCCTCCCCATAACATCTCTCTAGGTCATCCCCATGCACCAGCCCCAAGCATGCTGTATCCTGCATCAGACATAGACTGGCGATTCGATTCTTACATGATAGTATACATGTTAGAATGCCATTCTCCCAAATCATCCCACCCTCTCCCTCTCCCTCTGAGTCCAAAAGTCCGTTATACACATCTGTGTCTTTTTTGCTGTCTTGCATACAGGGTCGTCATTGCCATCTTTCTAAATTCCATATATATGTGTTAGTATACTGTATTGGTGTTTTTCTTTCTGACTTACTTCACTCTGTATAATCGGCTCCAGTTTCATCCATCTCATCAGAAGTGATTCAAATGCAATTAAGCCTTTTCAGTATTGACCTCTGCAATAATCTCTCCTTTTATCAGCTGTGGGTCAAAAGAAGCAAGAACCAAGTCACTAGGCATTTTGAAACTATCTCAAAGGGTACACATTTGTGAGTGCCAAGAGGGGTGGATATGAAATTTGGAAGGATTAATGGCAATGCTTTTGGCCAAGGTTTTGGAAAGTAAGTGAAAGTGAAAGTCACTCAGTCATGTCCTACTCTTTGTGACCCCATGTGATCCCCATACAATACATGAAATTCTCCAAGCAGGAATACTGGAGTGGGTAGCCTTTCACTTCTCCAGGGCATCTTGCCGGTGCAGGGAGCCTTCACAGTTTTTCCAACTGAGTCTTAATAAAGTCATTGATGCATTTGACTAAACTAGAGGATTGAGGGTGGTTAGTGCAGTGAAAGAGTAATAAAACTGGCCAGAGCAGACTTGTTGAAACACTTGGCCAGATAAATAGTTCCTTGACCACTCTAGAGTTCTCAAAAATTTCCCCCAAGTAGGGATAATCTTTTCCAAAATGACTTTATCCACAGATAAGACCATAGCCGGTCAGCAATAGAAGACATCAGTCTAGCATGAAAGCATACAAACCATGACTGAAATGTATTTATATCCATTAGTTGGAAGGAGTTGTGTAAAATCTCTTTGCGAGACCTCTAATGGTCCATTAGGCAGTTTAAAACATAGGGGAGCAATCCAAAGAGACCTCCCTGATATACTGAGGACAAATGAGGAGGGATTTTTTTTTGGCCTTGTTAATATTCCCCTAGCCATATTGACTCATGAAGGTTATCATTTTGTCAGTAGCCCAACGGTTTAGTGCATGTACGGTGCTAAGCACTGGGAATTTTAGAGTCTCTGGTAGGATTGAGTTATTAATCAGTTCCAACCAAGGCTTGCTTTTTTTTTTTTTAAATCAAAACAACAATTATTGAATTTCCAATCTTGTTTTTTTTTTCTTTTCTGAGGTTAACGGTTGTGTTTCTATAGTCAGTTTTTCTAAGTTGTCACTGGGGAAATAACCTTTTGGAATGACAGAGGGTTGACGGCTCATGGTCCTTTTAAAGGCATCATTTCTTGCAGAAATATCAGCCAGGTGATTTCCCCTAGCTTCTAGATGGTCAAGTTTAGAATGCCCAGAATGGTAAAATAATGCAGCAGGTAAAAGTATTGTATTTAATAATTCTTTATACAGAGATTTTTAAATTTTATTTCCACCAGAAGGAAGGAAGCTGTATTGCAACACTCCAAAATCAAGAGCTATTCCAAAAGCATATTTACTGCTATTATAAATATTGACTGTTTTTTGTCTTTGGCTAAAGTACAACCCCCTGTAAGAGAGTGTAACAGCCTGCTGGACCGAAGTATACATAGATAAAGATGCTGCCTCAATAACATGAAAAGAAGTTGCAATACCATACCCAGAATATTTGCCATTGTCATCTTTGAAATAAGACCATCAGTAAGCCATGAGAAGTCAATGTTTTTCAGTGGAATTTCCTGTAGACCATCATGAGTCAGGAGGTGATTCATCAGTGTTAAGCAGTCATGAGATACTTTGTTGGTTATAAAAGTAGTCAGGTCAAGATTATTGCAATGTAAAGAGTAATGTGAGGAATAGTTAACAAAAGGTTAGGCAGCTGGCTGAGAAACATTGAGATGAGAATTCAGAGAATTTATATTGCAAGAGGTACAAAAATGGTTAAAGGAAATCCCACCATAATTTTCTCACTGAACTTAACCAAAAGGGCAATAGCCACATGGCTTAAAGGCAGGGGTGGGAGAAATCTCCATGTTCAGTGTTTTAGGGTAAGTACTAGAAGGATATTACCTTCCTTTTCATATACATAAAGGAAAAAAATCTGATAGTTGAGATTCCCAAGGGCAGGTGGGTTCATCAAACTCTGTTTTAAGATCTTGAAGTCTATGTCATCAGCTTCTTGCCATAAAATTGAGTTCAGGATGTTACTATTGAGTGAAACACACATTAATTTGGCCATGGAGAAAGATTTGGAATCTAAGTTCAGCAACAACCAACTAACCCAAGAAAACTTTGCAGTTGTCACTGAGTTTTGAATTTGGGGAAACTTAGTATACCCTGAAATCTATCTGGATCTATGTGTATCCCTTGTTCTTATATTGGATGACCTAAATATCCAACCTGGGTTTGGCAAACTGCATTTTTTTCCTTTGGCAAACCTATAGCCTTTTAAGGCCAAAAGCTTTAGAAAGTGGATGCTGTCTCCCATGATGAGACATGAGAAACAGAGCAAAGAAGAAAATCATCTACAGAGTACAGCAAAGTAGAAACTCTAGGAGCTTTATATCCCAGATCCAACTACAAGACTGGTAAGAAATAAGGACTTTAAATATAACCCTGAGGCATTATCATCAAGGTGAATTATTTTTCTTCCAAAGTGAAGGCAAAAAGGTATAGACAAGCTTTATCAACTGGAATACTAACTAATGCAGTGCATAAATCAATTATTGTAAAGAATTTACTTCCAGTGGAAACAGATGTTAGTAATATATGAGGATTAGAGACAACAGGATTTTGAGGGATAACAATGTTGTTTATCTCTTGGTGGTCCCGGACAAACTATCCTCTATCCTCAGCCATTACATTTTTCTCACCAGTAAAATGGAAGTGTTACAGGGGCTACTATTAATACAACAGATAATGAAGCCCTACGCTTTCAGTCTTCAATTATGGGTTTTATGCCTTGAAGGAATTTCTTCACTTATAAGGTATTGATTAATTCTGGGAAAATGTTTTCACAGATGTATATAAATTTTCATGAGATGCACTGTGAATTTCGCCAACATCAGACAGAGATTTTTCCTATAAGGGCAGTGTTAGCTGATTCAGCAGGGGCAAATGATCTGCTCTGTGTTTCCAGAATCTCTTCTAGTACCACCAGAGACTAAACAAATGAAAGATGTCAAAAGGTCATTTAATTCATCTGATGGGTTATGTTGATCACTGTCAATTTCTAAAATCATTTCTCCCTTTTGGAGAGAGAAATTCTGGCATGATACTTCTGTAAGAAGTCTCAGACTAATAAATGAATAGGAGCAGAGGAACTAAGGGTGAAAAAGTGTGTATCTCTCAAAGTACCTACACAAAAAGGAGTAGATTTAGAGAGAGGAACTCTTTGAGATTCATTAGAGATCCTCACTATTTAAACTGTTTCAGTGCTCTTAGGCAGGGACTGTTTTATAGTCGTGGAGTTGGACACCAAAAATATGATTCCAATATCAGTCAGGACTGGAAGAGTTTCATCACCAATCTAGAAAAAATGTTTCCACAAGCCAGTTAAGAGAGAGGATTGAAAAGCATACCTGTAGTTCCTCAGAGCCCCTTCATTGAGAATTTGGAAGGCAGGTCATTGGAAAGACAAGTTAGAGGGCTGCAGTCACTGAAAGCACTTAAATTTGTAACAGTCTCATTTTCAATGTCCTGACTCTTCTCATTAGCAGTGGAAACTTGTAGCTTTCTATTAGGAGCCTTCCTTTGTTGGAGTTGAAGAGTAAGAATTTTGGCAGTCTTCCTTTTAGGTGACTCATCTAGTCTAATAGAAAGTTGATTTGCCAGATCAACTAAATCTGGAGTGGCTGTAGTTTCCCATTCTATCCTAATCTTTTCTGCTAGAAGGGAAGGCCACTGTTCAGCCCATTAATAAACATAGAATTAGAAGCTACTAGAGTGAAATCAGGAGAAGGCAATGGCACCCTACTCCATTACTCTTGCCTGGAAAATCCCATGAACGGAGGAGCCTGGTAGGCTGGAGTCCATGGGGTCGTGAACAGTCGGACACAACTGAGCGACTTCACTTTCACTTTTCACTTCCATGCGTTGGAGAAGAAAATGGCAACCCACTACAGTGTTCTTGCCTGGAGAATCCCAGGGATGGAGGAGCCTGGTGGGCTGCCGTTTCTGGGGTCGCACAGAGTCGGACACGACTGAAGCGACTTAGCTGCAGCAGCAGCAACAGAGTGAAATCAATGTCCAAAGACTAGGATTTTCTTTAAAAGCAATCTGAAGTCTATCATGATAATCATAAACTAATTCATCAGACTTCTGGGTGTAAGAAATGTTGCAAAATTGGATTTTGTTCCATTCAACAGGTTTTGGAAAAGCCCTAGGATTTGTTCAGTGAATCATCAGAGCCTGATCATATAAGTCAGAGCATTGGTCTGCTGGTTGTAATTCTAGAGACCTTTCAGGACTTTCCTAATTGGTGGTTTTCATCTAGTGCTGGCCCTGGTCTTCACTAAAAAGCATATGAACTAGTTGATATAAGTCAGAGAAACTAGGTTGATAAATTTAAATGAAAATATTGGATTCCTCAATGAATCTGTAAGGGTCTATGGTTACTTTTCAAAAATCTTTTATTATGGCTTGCAGTTCAGCTTTGGTCCAGGGAATACAATAAATTAAGTGTTTAGCCTCTATCTCCTCAGGAGGATTAAATTTAAAGGAACATATTCTGACAAGATCAGAAAATAGGGTAGTGGGGAAAGATTCAGAGAAAAGAAGTTTGGTAAGAGAATTGGTATGGAGGAATTGAGAGAATAGTGGAGGTATAGGCAGCAGAGAAGGGAGGGAAGAAGATACTGCAAGAGGGCAGAGCTTGAGACAGAGAAGCCAAGGAAAAAGAATCTGGTTCATTGGGAGCCAGTTCATTATTATTTTTTAAAATAATTTGCTCACCTCTGTAGGTTTCTGATAACTTTGGGAAATCTCAAAAAACAATTGAAATAAGTATCTCACTCCATTCTGAAAATTTCTGATTTTTGTAATCCAATTCAGATTAAAGGAAATTAAGTTTGAGGATTTCAAAAGTTCTCCACATAGAACATTGATATTTCATATCATCTTTGGTCAGGTCAGTCCATTTGGTTAGAAATATGCCTGAGGAAAGTTTTCTTTTAACTAATTAATGTATTTGTTTTGGCTGCTCTGGTCTTCATTGCTGCGTGTGGGCTTTCTCCATTTGTGATGAGTGAGGTCTGCTTTCTATTTGCAGTGCTCTGGCTTCTCACTGTGGTGGCTTCTCTTGTTGAAGAGCCCAGGCTCTAGGCACATGGGCTCAGAAGTTGCACCTCCCAGGCTCTAGAGTGTGGGCTCTATAGTCATGGCGCATGGACTTTGTTGCTTTGAGGCATGTTGGAGCTTCCTGGACCAGGAATCTAATACATGTTCCCTGCATTGGCAGATGGATTCTTAACCACTAGACAACCAGGGAAGTCCAGACTTTGGGGTTTAAACATAAAATTGCCATAGTGGGAGCAATGGTCTCAAAATGCTTATATAACTGGAATTGTATTTCCTAGATGTTTTTCCTCTAAAGAACTATCTTCAAACAGCTTACAGCACTAACAGCTCAATTAAAACAACTTGCAAGCCAATCCTAGCAAGCCTTGTGAAGACAGCTTTGTCCTTCCTGGAGGAGTCAAGCCAAAGGTATTCTTTTATAACTAATTTCCAGAAGGCAGCCCTTCCAAAGGAATAGGCTGAAGGCTGAAAACCCTGGCACTGTTCTCGAGAAACAGCCCCGGTTATGCAAGTTATGGGATGAAGGCTAGTCTGCTTCAGTAAAACAGTCTGATCTCAAAATCAGACCAAAGTGCTAGATGGTTTTCACACACAGAGCAAGGCCTTAAACAGAAGGATCAAATCTTTGAGTAAACCCTGAATAAAGCCTGGAAAGCTTCAAACACAAGGAGGGCATGAAATTAGATCTGGAAGAAAGATGTGCTTTCAAACTCTAGGCTTGGCAGGAAAAGCAGGGAACAACAGTGGCTCAGTTGTTGGTACTGCACCTGTTTGCTCACCAGCCCTAGAGCCATTGCTAGTCTTCTCTGGGCCCTCTATGGGCCACCAAAATGTTGATCTGAAACAAATAGACTACAAGATATTTCTCTAGAAAAATGAATTAATTTGAGATGAGAGGATTGCAATTCTTGGTCTGCGGCCATGGCAAGCCTCATGCAAGTCCCTGCATGGCAAGGGATGGAGAATTGTTACAGAAGGGAAGGAAATTGGGAGGACTGTGGTAAACACAGAGTGCATGGGTTTTCACTGACTGTGTCCCTGCCAGGGAAGAAAAAGAATCTTTCTTCTTCTTGGGTTCTGCTATCATTGCAGAATGTGAGAGCTCCACTTCTGCTCTTTCAACTCTCTCTCTCTCTCTCTCTCTCTCTCTCTCTCTCTATATATATATATATATATATATATATATATATATATACACACACACATACACAGATAGATGACAGATAAATATTTGTATGTATTGCAGTTAATAAAATTGTTACCAATTAAAAATATATATGAAAAAGTGTTAGTTGCTCAGTCATGTATGACTCTTTTCAACTCCATGGATTGTAGCTTACCATGCCCTTCTTTTCATAGAATTCTCAAGGCCAGGTAGCTATTCCTTTCTCCAGGGGATCTTCCTGACCCAGGGATCAAATATTTCCAATATATATCAGTCAATCACATGCCTTCATCATATGCTTCAGAAAGACATGGGAGCCTTTATACAAATTCCAGTAAAATCTCGGTTTTCTTTGCGCTTGACTCCAGAACTCTCTTAGTAGAGGCACTATTGGCATTGGCAGCATCTCTGGCCCTTGTATATTAAGTAACAATGGTACTTCGAAGGCATTATGACAGTCAAAATGGTCCCTCAGGACTTCCACTTCAACTCAGGATATAGTAATTGAAATGTACACATGTAACGTGGTTCTCATGCTATAAAACCTTGTGGCTAATTTCATAGTTGACAGTGAAAGACTCTCTGCTTTTCCTCTAAGCACCAGAACAAGGCAGTAACATTCCGTTTAACATTTTACTGAAAAGCATACAGATTAGAAAGGAAGAAAACAAAAAACTGTATTCACAGATTGTGTGATTCGTTATATAGAAAATTCTGAAGATTCTCCAGAAATCCCTACTACAACTAATAAGTGAGTTTAGCAAAATCCAAGAATATAAATTCAGCATACAAAATTAAATTGCATTTCTATAAACTAGCCGCAAACATTTGAAAAAGGCAATAAGCATCTATACAATTGTATTTGGTCTTTCCAGGTGGCTCAGTGGTAAAGAATACCTGCCCACACAAAAGCCGTAAAAGACTCAGGTTATATTTGGAAAACACCCTGATGCTGGGAGGGATTGGGGGCAGGAGGAGAAAGGGACGACCGAGGATGAGATGGCTGGATGGCATCAATGACTCGATGGACGTGAGTTTGAGTGAACTCTGGGAATTGGTGATGGACAGGGAGGCCTGGCGTGCTGTGATTCATGGGGTCACAAAGAGTCGGACATGACTGAGCGACTGAAATGAACTGAAATGAACTGAACTGAACTGATATATATATGTGTGTGTACTGAGCATATATTTTGTTATATATATGTTATATATATTTTTAACATATATATTTAATTTAAATATCATCGATAAAATAAAAATAAATCTATGCATAAGATATATATGCTAGAATCCAAAAAATCTTTATTAAAAAAGAAACATAAGAAAATTAAAGTGGGAGATCAAGTGATTGATAAGAAACACAATATTGTTAAGATGTCAGTTGATCTATAGATTCAATGCAGTCTTCAAAATTTTAGCAGACTTTTTTTTTTTAGAAATCAACAATCTGTTTATAGAACATGAATGAAAGAGGAAAAGACCTAGAATCATCAATACAATGTGAAAATAAAAGAAAAAAGGGGGAGGATATATACTATCTGATTAAAACATTTATTATAAATTTACACAACCATGACAATGTGATATTCACAAAAGGATGGAAATATACATTATTGGAATAAATAACAAATATATATGCTCACCTATTTAGAGACAATTGATTTTTTGAAAATGACTAACAATTCAAGGGAAGAAACAGTTCATTTTTTCAACACATGGGACTGGGTCAATTGCATATTCATATAGAAAAAATGACATCAGGCCATAACTTTCATCATATTAAAAATGTGAAATAGATTATAGAGATAAATATAAGCACTAAGCTGATTTAACTTTCATGCAGAGTACATCATGAGAAACATTGGGCTGGAGGAAGCACATGCTGGAATCAAGACTGCTGGGAGAAATATCAATAACCTCAGATATGCACATGACACCACCCTTATGGCAGAAAGTGAAGAGGAACTAAAAAGCCTCTTGATGAAAGTGAAAGAGGAGAGTGAAGAACTTGGCTTGAAGCTCAATATTCAGAAAATGAAGATCATGGCATCTGGTCCAATCACTTCATGGCAAATAGATGGGGAACAGTGGACACAGTGGCTGACTTTATTTTTCTGGGCTCGAAAATCACTACAGATGTTGATTGTAGCCATGAAATTAAAAGATGCTTACTCCTTGGAAGGAAGGTTATGACCAAACTAGACAGCATATTCAAAAGCAGAGACATTACTTTGCCAACAAAAGTCCGTCTAGTCAAGGCTATGGTTTTTCCGGTGGTCATGTATGGATGTGAGAGTTGGAGTATAAAGAAAGCTGAGTGCTGAAGAATTGGTGCTTTTGAACTGTGGTGTTGAATAAGATTCTTGAGAGTCCCCTTTGCTGCAAGGAGATACAACCAGTCCATCCTTAACGAGATCAGTCCTGGGTGTTCATTGGAAGGACTGAGGTTGAAGCTGAAACTCCAATACTTTGACCACCTGATTAGATGAGCTGACTCATTTGAAAAGACCCTGATGCTGGGAAAGATTGAGGGCAGGAGGAGAAGGGGACAGACCAAGGATGAGATGGTTGGATGGCATCATTGACTCAATGGACATGGGTTTGGGTGGACTCTGGGAGTTGGTGATAGACAGGGAGGCTGGTGTGCTGCAGTTCATGGGGTCACAAAGAGTTGGACATGACTGAGTGACTGAACTGAACTGAACTGAAGCAATGAAACTACTGGAAAAGTAAAAGAAAAACTTTTTAATTTGTGATTATGTCGAATTACATAACAGGACATAAACATGAAATATAAGAGGAAAAGTTATAACAAACTTTATCAAGCTTAAGATTCATTTAAAAAAAAAACACTGTTAATAAAATGAAAATATGTCATGGACTGACACAAAATATTTACAGTACACATTTCCGACTAAGAGTTTGCATGCAGAATTTATAAATAATTCTCAATTCGAAACTAAGGAAATAAATAATTTAGTTTAAAATAGATAGGCAATTTGACTACTTTAACAAAAAAGAAATATGAATATTAAGTTGATCCATAAAGCAAGATTCAAAATTATTTCTAATAAAGCAAGTGCAAACTAAAACTACAATGAGATACTAATACTCACCAACATCTACGAAAACAGCAAAAACTTTTTAAAATTTAAGATAGAACAGCGGAGTATACCAAGTGCAAACGAGGATGTGGAGCAACTAGAACTCTGTCAAGACTGCTTGGGATGCAAAGTCACAGAGCAAAACGGATACAGTTTGAAGATTCCTCATAAAGTTAAATTTACTGTTAATTCAGAAATGCCAAGTCTAGTTATTTACCCAAAGATGCAAAAATTGCAGTATCCATTAGGCTTTCATACATTGTCCACCCAAACCTTTACACACAGTCTCCCCATATTAAATCTCTAGTATCAGCCACTTAAAATACTATTTTTCCTGTATACTTAAATATAAGCGTACTTAAATATATGAATTTTAATCACCAATATTAAAAAGAATACTAGAAAAATTTAGAGATGAAATTGAAATTTAATGCATTGGAAACTTTAGGATATAGTTTAATGAACCACAAAGTAAGGACATTTATTAAAGAAAACTTCCAAGTAGTATATTCATATAAATATGGTTTGCAGATGACTGCTTCTTGAAGGAGAAAAGCTGAACCAATTGTTTGTGTAATTTTAACTTGAGGCACTGATGATCAATTTATTTTTATGTATACTGCAGAGCATGATGTTATGTTTTATGATGATGGATTTTATTAACTTTGTAAAGATGACATTCTGTATTATTTTCTTTATTTTAGAATATTTTGCTATGCCATTTCTTTGTGACAAAATAGACAGTGGATTCACAGTCCTTCTATGTGAACTTGGGAAAGTTAAGCAAACTT
Organism: Budorcas taxicolor; assembly: GCF_023091745.1. NCBI lineage: Eukaryota > Metazoa > Chordata > Mammalia > Artiodactyla > Bovidae > Budorcas > Budorcas taxicolor. The sequence goes on along the minus strand of NC_068921.1, from coordinate 63,943,033 downwards.
ATCAAGTGGTTTATGGGCTAAATTGTGTCCCCCAGAATTCATCTGTTGCCATATATATAAGGCTTCCCCAGTGGTTCAATGGTAAACATCTGCCTGCAATGCAGGAGCCATGGGGAGAGGTGGGTTCTATCCCTGGGTCAGAAAGACACCTTGGAGAATGGCATGGCCACCCACTCCAGTATTCTTGCCTGGAGAATTCCATGGAAAGAGAAGCCTGGCAGGCTATGGTCCATGGGGTCACAAAGAGTTGGATATGATAGAAGTGACTTTTCATGCACAATGCCCAGTATTTCAGATTGTAACTGTTTTGTAGATAGGGTTTTTAAAGAGGGAGTTAAGTTAAAATGATGTTGTTAGGGTGGGCCCTAATCCAATTTTAATTGGTGTCATTATAAGAAGAGGAAATTGGGCAGAGACATTCACAGAGGGAAAACACAGGGACAAGATAGCCATCTACAAACCAAGGAGAGAGCCCTGAAAAAAACCAAACCTGCTGAAACTTGATCTCAGACTTCTAGACAGTAAAGAATCTGCCTGCACTGTAGGAGACATGGGTTCAATCCCTGGGGTGGGAAAATCCCTGGAGAAGGGAATGACAATCCACTCCAGTATTCTGGCCTGGAAAATTCCACAGACAGAGGAGAGTGGGGGACTACAGTCCATGGGATCCCCTAGAGTCGGCCACGACTGAGCAGCTAACACACAGTCTCCAGAACTATAAAGAATAAATTTCTGGTTTTTTTTTTAGCCTCTGTTTTTTTAAGCCAGTCTATAGTACTTTGATATGGCAACAGCTAGCAGGCTATTATACTAGTCTTTTGATCAATGAAATGGGGATGAAAATAATTTATCTCATAAGGGATATAAGGCAAAATGATATTTTATTGCCCATCTTCATTTCTCTACCAATTGAAACAAATCTGTATTCTAGGCATGGATAAAACACAGTTGAATTAATTACATATTACATTTATGCTCCCCAAACACATTAGAAACTACTAACTACTACTACTAAAAACTGTGGATAAAAAATATTGTATATAACAAAACATAGTTCTCCTTTAGAAGATCTGCTCTTGTATATTTTTATAATGACCATTTTTCTCCCCCTTTATCCTTTGAAAAATAGTATGCAACCTTTTTCTCCCCCTTTTATCCTTTGAATAGGATTAGGAAGTTTAAATTTTTTTTCTGTGGAAACTAATAGTTCAGGACACTTAATCATTAACTGTGTAGGTGTAGTAATAAAACTTTCTTTGCTTTGTAAAAACAAAACAAAATAAAACAGAAACAAACCAAAAAAAAATCCACTACACAAATTTCCATAATTCTATGGAACCAAATATAATTCAAGCTTGAATTTCTGGAGTCTTACAGAAGTATCTTTTTCATATTGATAATAATTTAAGTGTTAATATGGTAACAAAATTATATTACACAAACAAGAAAAATATATTCATATGCTCATTTATTCAGCACAAGTTTTTATATTCTTTTAGATTCAGTACTTTTTCTAATTGTTCATATTTTTATATAAATTTAGAGTGTTTATATACTCATACCATCTCAGTATTGCTATTCTTTTTATTCAGAGAAGTTTTTTCACATGTCATTAAATAGTTACCTGATTAAAAAATCAATCAAGTGATTAAACTATATTTTATTTAAATAATTTACTATTGAGTCTTTATGCAAATTAATTGACAATACAATTAGTTAGTTTTAGAAATTCAAGGTCCTTTTAATAAAGCATTTTGGGGAATTTTCTTATTAATTATGTAATGCTGCAACATGTGTTCTGTGAAGCAACTTGCTAAGTTAATACCTAGAACATTAATTCTTAATAGCTTTGGAGCTATAATTGATTTTAATTACAGGTCATATTTAGGAGTAAACAGTATGCTATTGAGAGAGCTTAGAACAAGCACTGATGATTGATGGCATTAGCACTTTCTTTTCTAGAGTTAGAGAGGCTGCTGCTGCTAAGTCGTCAGTCTTGTCCGACTCAGTGCGACCCCATGGACGGCAGCCCACCAGGCTCCCGTCTCTGGGATTCTACAGGCAAGAATACTGGAGTGGGTGTGCCATTTACTTCTCCAGTGCATGAAAGTGAAAAATGAAAGTGAAGTTGCTCAGTCAGAGAGAGGATATTCCTTTAAAGTTTTTGTCCACAAGATTTTTGTTTTCTAACTCACCGGTGACACACACCATTGCTATATGAGCACATTAACTTACATCTCAAATTACTATGGTAAAAATTACTGCACAGAAAATAAACTATTTTTAAAAATTTGAAATATATAGCTAGTAGACATCTAGTAGATATACGGGGGAAAATTGTGGTGCTGGAAACTGCAATAAATAAATACACTAAAGTGCCCTAGTTTTCGATTATCTCTTTGAAGGCAATTTCTGTTCTTTGAGAAAAGCTTCGCTTAATTGTAAATTCAATTTCATGCAAGTCACTGTGATTTTGATTCAGTGTTCAATCCTACCTGACAATTTGCAATTATAAATTAACTCTCAAGGCTTATCTATTGTACCCTGGGCTATTAACCACTAAGTTGTATTAGACACAAGTGCCTTCAGTATGATAGTTTGTTCACAATATCTGACAAGCATTTGTATGCTAATATTAAATTCTTAAAAACTGCTGAGATTCTGGTGATTTCTCTTTTTGTGTGTCTCCTGTAATGATGTGTCAAATGAGAAATATAAAGAAATTTAAAACAACCCTTAATTCACTGGACAAGTCAAGAATTCATCTTTTCTATTAGACAGAGGGACTTACATCTTTTGCTGTTGCATATATTTAGTGGCATATCTGTGCCAGTCTTGAACCTTAAATCTGTTGTTAATTTTACCTTAAATCTGTTGTTAATTTTCCCCAGTATGAATGCTACTGTTAATTTGAACAGTGGTCTGAGGATGCATACATATGACATACATCACATTATTAAATCAAATAAAGTCATTTGCTGAACAAAATGCATTTTTAGTTCAATGGTGCTACATGGTCATGGGACTTATGAAACTATCACAGTGATTTCAGCAATGGTGAAGGCCACTCACCCAATATATATTCCAATTAGACAGGGGATTATATTTCAAATTAGGTGTCTAAAACCTTGTTATTAGCAACTAGATTGCACAAAGAAATATTAAAGTGAAAAGTGTTGAATTAACACAAAACTATTACTGACATATTAACAGCAATGCAATTGGAAATTCATATATAATGCATCTAAATATTTAAAAGTTATAAATCAAACCAAAAACTGCTAAGTAAAATATATCATGTTGCCCTCTCACAACATATATATCTTATAAGGATAGAAGTTTAGAGCAAAGGATGTATTTAAGCTATGGCTTCTGGATGAGTGAAGGTATGCAAAATATCAAACATGACTGAATATGATGGTTACAAACATCTGGAAGTTCTGCTAATGGGCAGGGAATATTTGAATGAGAAATTTTTTTTTTAAGTGTTACTGATTTTTAAATTTTTTCCATACATTTTACAAGTTTTGTTCCAGAAAAAATTAATTTGTTAGAATCAAGATTTTAACATAATTGACATTTTAATTTCAGTGGTAATTATTAGGAGACAATCTTACATGGATCTCTTAATTTTCTGCACATTTTGTAAGTAGCAGCAGACTGTCCTTCGCTTCAGTCTGTTTTCAAGAATATTTGTGTAGAGAATAGCCTTGGAAAATTGAGTTACTTACTAAATAGTGTTGCAAAGGGCAGGAGTGTTCACGCTCATTTTATGATTTCCTGTGCTAAGTTTAGGGCTCCTTCCTTCTAATGCAACACACAGACACCCTTTGGATCACCCTGTGGGAACTGGTGCTTGGGCAACCACCATAGAAATGCTGATACTCTGACTACCACCAGTGCTATGAGTTACAAAATGCTTTTTGTCTCTGACCCAGGAATCTTCTAACAGAAACTATGAGACTTTGGCCAGCTAACAAACTAGCTCACCAGTAGGGTAAAATCTCTTGAGCTTTCAGAAGCATGGGGCAATGATAAAAATAATTATTCATTTTGAGTAATTATTAATTATACTGCCATAATCAATATTTTATGTAATATATAATTGGTAAGATCATCAAAATTATTAAATGATAAAATGTATACTGTTACCTAATAACTATACTACCAAACATGTAAATTAAAATAAAAATAATAGCAAATGAAGCAACTGACAAACAACTAATCTCAAAAATATACAAGCAACTTATGCAGCTCAATTCCAGAAAAATAAATGACCCAATCAAAAAATGGGCCAAAGAACTAAATAGACATTCCAAAGAAGACATACGGATGGCTAACAAACACATGAAAAGATGCTCTACATTACTCATTATCAGAGAAATGCAAATCAAAACCACAATGAGGTACCATTTCACACCAGTCAGAATAGCAGCGATCCAAAAGTCTACAAGCAATAAATGCTGGAGAGGGTGTGGAGAAAAAGGAACCCTCTTACACTGCTGGTGGGAATGCAAACTAGTACAGCCACTATGGAGAACAGTGTGGAGATTCCTTAAAAAATTGCAAATAGAACTGCCATATGACCCAGGAATCCCACTGCTGGGCATACACACTAAGGAAACCAGAATTGAAAGAGACACATGTACCCCAATGTTCATCGCAGCACTGTTTATAATAGCCAGGACATGGAAGCAACCTAGATGTCCATCAGCAGATGAATGGATAAGAAAGCTGTGGTACATATACACAATGGAGTATTACGCAGCCATTAAAAAAGTACATTTGAATCAGTTCTAATGAGGTGAATGAAACTGGAGCCGATTATACAGAGTGAACTAAGCCAGAAAGAAAAACACCAATGCAGTATACTAACACATATATATGGAATTTCGAAAGATGGTAATGATAACCCTGTATGCGAGATGGCAGAAGAGACACAGATGTATAGAACAGACTTTTGGACTCTGTGGGAGAGGGAGAGGGTGGGATGATTTGGGAGAATGGCATTGAAACATGTATACTATCATGTAAGAAATGAATCACCAGTCTATGTTTGATACAGAATACAGGATGCTTGGGGCTGGTGCATGGGGATGATCCAGAGAGATGATATGGGGTGGGAGGTTTTAGGGGGGTTCAGGATGGGGAACTCATGTACATCCATGGCTGATTCATGTCAATGTATGGCAAAATCAATACAGTATTGTAAAGCAAAATAAAAATTAAAAAAAATTAAAATAATAAAATAAAGAAAAATTAAAATTAAATTTTTTTATCATTTCCATATTTGAGCAAATATTACCTTGCCCCCAAATTTTAAAGTATCTTAAAAACTAAGTTAAAAGTTTAAATACAAATTTAGCTAGCAAAATTAAATTATAATATCCTGGATCATTCTGTGCTGCACTCAATATGCCAGCAAATTTGGAAAACTTAGCAGTGGCTACAGGACTGCAAAATGTCAGTTTTCATTCTGTTCACAAAGAAAGGCAATGCCAAAGAATGCTCAAACTACTGCACAATTGCACTCATCACACACGCTAGCAAAGTAGTGCTCAAAATTCTCCAAGTCAGGCTTCAACAGTATGTGAACTGAGAACTTCCAGATGTTCAAGCTGGATTTAGAAAAGGCAGAGGAAGCAAAGATCAAATTCCCAACATCCGCTGGATCATGGAAAAAGCAAGAGAGTTCTGAAAAGCATCTATTTCTGCTTTATTAACTACGCCAAAGCCTTTGACTGTGTGGATCAAAACAAACTGTGGAAAATTCTTTAAGAGATGGAATACCAGACCAGCTGACCTGCCTCCTGAGAAATCTGTATGCAGGTCAAGAAGCAACAGTTAGAACTGGACATGGAACAACAGACTAATTCCAAATAGGGAAAGGACCACATCAAGGCTGTATATCGTCACCTGGCTTATTTAGCTTATATGCAGAGTACATCATGTAAAATATTGGGTTGGATGAAGCACAAGCAGAAATTAAGATTTCTGGGAGAATTATCATTAACCTCAGATATGCAAATGACACCACCCTTATGGCAGAAAGCAAAGAGGAACTAAAGTGGCTCTTGATAAAAGTGAAAGAAGAGACTGAAAAAGCTAGCTTAAAACTCAACATTCAATAAACTAAGATCATTGCATCTAGTCCCATCACCTCATGGCAAATAGATGGGGAAACAATGAAAACTGTGACATAATTTATTTTCTTGGGCTCCAAAATCACTGCAGATGATGACTGCAGACATGAAATTAAAAGACACTTGCTCCTTGGAAGAAAAGCTGTGACCAACCCAGACAACTTATTAAAAAGCAGAAACATTACTTTGTCAACAAAGGTCCATCTAGTCAAAGCTATGTTTTTTCTAGTAGTCATGTATGGATGTGAGAGTGGGACCATAAAGAAAGCTGAGCACTGAAGAATTGATGCTTTTGAACTGTGGTGTTGGAGAAGACTCTTGAGAGTCTCTTGGACGGCAAGGATATCCAATCAGCCACACTTACAGGAAATTAGTCCTGAATATTCATTGGAAGGACTGATGCTGAAGCTGAATCTCCAAAACTTTGGCCACCTGATGCTGAGTTCTGTCTCATTTGAAAAGACCTTGATGCTGGGAAAGATTGAAGGCAGAGGGAGAATGGACTGGCAGAGAATGAGATGGTTGGATGGCATCATCAAGTCAATGGGCATGAGTTTGAGCAAGCTCTGGGAGTTGGTGATGGACAGGGAAGCCTGGCATGCTGCAGTTCATGGGGGCCTCAAAGAGTCAGACACAACTGAGCGACTGAAATGAACTGATGTCTATCTAATTTCCAGTGTGAAACTATCAGATTTTATGCAGTTTACGCATGAAGTATACATGCATATAAATTTACATATTATGTATTGATTACTAAAATGTTCCTTTCTACTGGAGGGAAAGGGAAGAAGAGTAAACAGTATAAAACACCTCTGAAATACTCATAATCACCAGAATTAACTGTTTAAGAACTTAAAGGTAAACACTGGGAAAAAAATGTAAATCTATGTCCCCTTTCTCCAAAATCAGCAACTGTGACAAGATCTTTGCTTTTCTCCTACCTAACGTAGGAAAACTGACACTTGCCCAAAGTTCCTGGATACAAAATTTTTCAAGTCTTTCAAAGAACACTAAAAAGGATACCTGTGTATTTGAGTTCTCATGGAATAAATGACATATATTTCACTTTATCATGTCTCCTTATGTATTTAGTCTTGGAGAAAGGACTCATAAAAGAGAGGTGGAGAGAGGTGACCAATCCATGTTAGGATCTTAGCTGTGCTCAAAATCATTTCACAACAGCCCTGACAATATTCCTCTATCCTTTTCTCCTAACCTGCTTATTCATCAAAATGTTTGGTTTGATTATTAAATGTATAAAGACCTGGCCCCCATGCCTTAATTGGGGACAACTCTAAAGGGCTATCTGAGCTCCAAGCTTCCTATGGAATTGACTAAGACCTTCATTATAACTGCATTGCTGTCAGTACCTCTGCCTAATCAGTCCTTTTTTTTTTTTCTTTCTTACTTCCTCACAGTATCTGATCCCTTGAGTACTCTCCAGTTAATTCCATGCAGGCAAACATCCCTCTTAGAACCTCTTCCCCAGAAAACCCTTCCTAAGAGATAGATGTCTGACAAGGTCTAAGGAAACAGATTCTAAAATTGGATTTTGAAGCTGATATCCTTGGGAGCTGATAATACTTATTCTGTCACTGTTGGTAGGTGTCATAAGGCATTTGGCTTATCTCATGACACAATTGTTAAAGTTTTTTTTTTTTTTTTTTCAAGCGGTGAAGTTGCACAGAATACCAAGTATGGAGAACGTACTGGTGAGTGATGAGTGGCTTTAGAGAGGTTCAACTGCATTAGGGGTTGCAAGGACAATAAACATTGATGCACTGGAGAAAGATAATGCTGATACTGATTAACTAATTAAATGAGAGTTAATTGTGAAACCCAGAAGGCCCCTTTTGCAGTGTATAAAAAGACTTTTATTACTTGTAGCCAGAAGGCAGCAAGAGTTGATCATAAAACCCCACACTTAAAAGTAGAAGCACTACAGAGAAGGTGAATTCTCATTTTTAGCTAATGTCCTACACAAACATAAGGCCTTGATTGGCAGAAGCAAGATCCTGAGACAGAATGGCATGGTGGGTCATCCCACTTGAAAAGACTTGAAACCCCTTACATATGAACCCTCTGAATCTGTAGCAGTGGCCCATTCCTTTCTATCAGAGACTTGACAAGGATGCAGAACATGATGCTTCATAAAGACCCCACTCCATCATTTATTCCTGATTTTGGTCACAAGACCTGTAGGAAAAGTCCTATCCCTACATAATCCAGCCAGTGGTCTACATTGTTTTGTGCATGTGTGCTTAGTCACTCAGTCATGCTCAACCCTTTGTGACCCCATGGACTGTAGCATAACAGGCTCCTCTGTCCATGGGGATTCTCCAGGCAAGAATACTAGAGTGGGTTGCCATGCCCTCCCCCAGGGGATCTTCCCAACCCAGGGATCAAACCCAGGTCTCCTGCATTGCAGGTGGGTTCTTTACCATCTAAGCCATCAGGAAAGACCCTCTATTGTCTTATCCTGGTGCTAAGTTAGCTATTCTAAAATCTGTTAAAATATAGTCCAAAGGGAATTGAACCCTCTGGACAGTCAAAAGAATATCATAGAAATTTAGTTGTATAAGCAGAAACTCAGAAAAGGAAAGATTAGAAGACTGAGGTCAAGTCCAGCTGTAGAAGCAGGATTTGGTGGACCTATAGGAGTGGACACAAAGTGTAAAAACCTTTGTGTCACATGTTAGCATCCACTGAATGATACACATTATAAAAGGCAATATACACACACCAAAATAATTAGAAGGAGAAATCTACTATCATCTAGGTCCACTTGACTTTGGAGAATTTGTGCTTTCTTTTCCCATAACTATGGGAAATAGAAAGTCTGAGGCCCTGATTTTCAGAGAGAAAATGGTTCCACAAGAGAATACAATAAGAATAAAGTTAAAATTTAAGCTATGGCTTCCACTTAGTCACTGTGGGCTAGGAGATCAGGAGACAGGCAAGAGTTCCAAGCCTGGTTATTGATCTTGCTGATATGAAATATGGAGAGTGTTATTAAGAAGGAGGCTGGACTTAACTTAGCATAATGTCTTAAGTTTCTCCTATGTTGTCTCATATGGCAGGATTTCTCTCTTTTTTAAAACTGAATAATATCCAATGTTTGCTTATACCATACGTATCCATTCATACATTATTGGATATTTAGGTTATTTCTACATCTTGATTGTTGTGAATAATGCTGTAAGAAATGCAGTCAATCCCTCGGGGAGCTTGGGGGCTAGGATTGACTGGCTGGTGCCTCTGCTGTGATCATGTTGTCCTCCCTCTGAGCAATTCTAAACCTTTTTTCTCCAATTAACTTGTCTGCATGAAAACCTCCTTTCCAGAATCTGTTCCTGGGGAAGCCAAACTAAGACAACTAATTTTGTATAAGATTAGAATAGTTAGATGATTTGGTTAGTTTTAATTATTTATTTCAGAAGTCTTATTACTTATTGTTGATAGTTGAAGGCTCCTGTATCATATTTTCCTCTGCAGGAAGCTTTTATGTGGAAGAGACATCAGAGACATGTTCCTTTATATTTCAGGGCCAATGCTAATTCTATAGCATTTGCTCTGTATTTCTAGTTACGTAATTACTGGATAACTTGCCTTTGGGGATTTAGTATACTTTATCTCAATGTCTGTTCAGCTGCTCCTCTTAAACTCTAATTGTAATTCCAAAAGATAAATTAAGTTGGTTGCTTGTCAGTGGAGATTACAGTGTATGTTATTACTGTTCCCTGACGGGAAACAGATCGGACAAAATACCCTTGACTTTATGTTGATTTATAATCACTCTTCCAGGGGTTCATATTACAGTATATTATGAATAGAGGGCAAGGGATTTTTGAAAAGTGTTTATCAGTCTGGGACCCTAGTTGAAAGAAAAGAAAATAATTCTGCATGTATAATAAGAAAAGGAATTTATCAAAAAAGCATGGAGTACCATATACACAAACACACACACATAAGTATGTGTGTGTATATGTATATGTATATATATATATAGTATATATATTATATATATATATATATAGTAGTAATTTAGTCGCTAAGTCGTGTCCGACTCTTGCGACCCCATGGACTATAGCTTTCCAGGCTCCTCTGTCCAGGGGATTCTCCATGCAAGAATACTGGAGTAGGTTGCCATTTTATTCTCCAGGGGATCTTCCCAACCCAGGAATCGAACCCAGTCACCTGCACTGCAGGCAGATTCTTTACCATCTGAGCCAGCAGGGAAGTCCAAGTATGTATGTATATATATATATATATATATATATATATATATATACACACACACACATATATATGTATGTATATATATATATACACACACACATATATATGTATATATATATATATAACACAATAATTGAGACTATTTAATATTCTCAATTAATACCTCTAAAGAAGGAGTCCACAACTTTTTTAAAAGTCCATACTGGGAATATTTTTGTCTTTATGGGCCATACAATCTATACACTTTCTCAAATTTGCCTTTGTAACATGGAAAAAGTATAGACAATATGTAGACAAATTAACGTGGCTGTGTTACAACAAAACTTTATTTATAAAAATAGAGACCCAATTGAATTTGTCCCAAGAGCTAGTTTACCAACTCCTGCCTAAAATAATAGTGCATTTATTCACCTTTCCATGTATTCTCATTCCCTCCAACTCACCACATTTTAAAATAATTCTATAAATATAGGTTGTCACAAATCAATTATGTACTATTCAATTACCATTATGTCTACCTTCTACCTCAATTCTAGATAATATTTATATAACACCCCACTAGTCCTTTTGAGAAACTTTCCCCAAACATATTTTTGTTCCCTGAGTTTCTGCAAGATCACAAACGTTCTTCTGTGACCTCTTATTTGAAGGTCTATTTGATTACACATAACTTCCCTGGTTCACATTTTCTTTCATATTTACTCCATTTGTGGCAAAATATGCTGCCTTAAAAATGCCTGATGCTAATCTGATTCTTTTATTCCTTAAATGCTGCCTTGTCTTTTTGCCTGTATGGCCATATAAGCTATTTTTGTTGTTGTTGTTCCTTTTTTTCTATAGCCCATTAGTTTTGTTAGATTTGACTGGATGTTATCATTTAGTATCAGTTTGCTCAGTAAACAATGTGCCCTTTTTAAAAGTTGGCCTATATATATTTTTGTTTGTTTGTTTGTTTGTTTTATTACGGTTTTTAGTAGTTTTCTTATACTGCTTTGATTTGTCTTCTTTGGGAATTGCTTTCAGCTGTAGAATAGGTTTTCTTTGCTTCTATATCTAAAATCTTCACTCAAAAAATTTTATATCTCTTTTAAAACTTTTGTTGGAACTTTAAAAAAAAAGGTTTTTTTTTAATCTCATATATTTTTCTTCAGATACTGTATTAGAAGTATTTGCTCAAATTAGAAAGTGTTAGTCACTCAGTCATGTCCAACTCTTCACGATCCCATGAACTGTAGCCTGACAGGCTCCTCTGTACCATGGGATTTCTCAGATAAGAATACTGGAGTGGGTTGGCAGTTCCTTCTCCAAGGGGTCTTCCCAACACAAGAATCGAACCCAGGTCTCCTGTGTTGCAGGCAGATTCTTTACCATCTGAGCCATAGGGAAGCCCATCATTGGGTTACTTAACCAACAGAAATTTATTGTCTCACAGTTCTGGAGACTGGAAGTCAGAGATGAAATGCTGGCAGGGTTGGTTTCTCATGAGGCCTCTCTCTTTGGTCCCAGGGATATTCTTCTTGTGTCCTCACCTGGCCTTTCTTCTGTGCAAGGGCACACTGATGACCCTTCCTTTTCTTACATGAATACCAGTCCTCCTGGATTAGGGTCTCACCCTTAAGACTTCATTTAACTTTAATTAACTCCTTAAATCCATTATCTCTAAATATAAACATATGAGGTTAGGGCTTCAATATAATAAATCTTAAATTAACAACAACATCTTCCCCGGTGGCTCAGATGGAAAAAATCTGCCTGCAATGTGGAAGATCTGGGTTTGATTCCTGGCTTGGGAAGATACCCTGGAGGAGGGCACGGCAACCCACTACAGTATTCTAGCCTGGAGAATCCCTGTGGACTGTGGAGCCTGGCAGTCTACAGTCCATGAGGTCGTAAAGCATCGGACATGATTGAGTGACTAAGCACAACAACAAAAACCCATGCCAGCAACTGAAATTCATGGAACATTAGAATAAAGAATGCATTTCTAAGTGTTGTATGCATGGCAAATCAGGTGGGGCAAAAAAGTATGGTTATTTAATTTGGAACTATTTAGTATTTTTCTTAATGCATCTTTTTTTGTGGGTGTTGTTCAAAGCAAGACGTATGGAATATCAGTTGCTCAGTACCTGCTGTTACTGGTGATTAAGAGACAGACACTGTTCAAGGAAAATTGTTTTGTAATTACAACAAAAAGCAGGCAATCAACACAAGTATTGTCTTTTTACATTTTAAAGAGAGAGAGAACTAAATTAAGCCACAACCTTTATTTGAACATCACAACTCATTAAACCTAAAATTGTTTTCACAAAATATCTACCACCCATGGTGATGTCTCCTAGGACTGTTAGCTATTGTTATATTTATAAGAATCTAACCTGACCTTTTAAAACTTTTCATCATCATTCTGAAAAATTGCCAGAAGAAGAATATAGGGGATTTTAAAGATTAACATTCTCTGGTTTAATGCTTTTCAATAATTAACATAGTAATGCTTTTCAATAATTGACATATTAGTAGATTTAATCTTGATTTTGTTTTCCTAAATCTCCTTTATTTCTATCTTCACACTTATATCTCTGAAAGAATGGTAGAAATCACCCTGAGAAACAAAACAGTTTTCTGAAAATGGAAAAGAAATATCATTATTATCATTATCTATATGTGTTTTTAATATGCTAACAGGAAAAAAGTTGGGGGTTAAGGAACCAGGACATTTTTGTTTGATTCTGTTTTTTACTGTTTATATGGGCAAGTACCCAAAGATAAAGGTAATGCATTCTATGTATTGTGGAAAAGATAGACAGCAATTGTGGAATTTAGCAACAATTAAAGTAAGAGGCTCTATGGCATATTTAGAGAGATGTACCAATTAGTAGGTTTAATGTATACATTCAATAACAGTTAACCATTGTTTTTGTTACTTTAAGCTCTGGGACTGTGCATATAAAGAGGGAAAGTTCTTACCTTAAGGACAGGACAATGAGAAAAGGCACAGGGAACATGGTACATGTCATAATTAAAGACTATAAAGGAGGCCTTTATTGCATGGATTAGGAATCAAGGATTCTGAGAGTCAAGGAGATTCAAGACAGATGTTACAACAGTGGTGGTGGTGGTGGTTTAGTCGCTAAGACTTGCCCGACTCTTACTGAAGGAGGAAACAGAACAGGCTCTACCTTGAAAGCAGGACTCCATCTTGGGCCGGACTGTGGACTTTGAGCTATATGCCCAGTATCTATGGAACTGGAAAACCAGGCCCCTGGAAAAAAGAGCCTCAGGGCTCTCCATGACTAAAAGAATACCCCAATTATCTGTGTAACCGAATAGAATCATACATTCTATTATGCTTATTGGGGTATGACCACAAGCCTATTGATAATTGTCCACTGTTAACTACCTAGACTTAAGGCATATGAATCACAGGTTAACTTTGATTGTATCTTTCTTTTTCCTTTGTTCAGACTAGTTTCATGGAATTTTCAGAGGTGGATTTGGGCACATATGCTTAGGGTATATAATGTTCTCACAAAAACTGGTCGGAGTCCTTGACTAAGAGGAGGCTCTGCCTTGGGCCCACCAGTGTAAAAAACTGCTCTCCACTATCTGCATTGTCCTTCTGAGTGAGTTTGTTACCCGGAACACGTGGCTACAACATTGTGACCCTATGGACTGTACCCTGCCAGGCTCCTCTGTCTATGGGATTCTCTAGGCAAGAATAGTGGTGTGGGTTGCCATTTCCCTCTCCAGGGGATCTTCCCAATCCAGGAATTGAACCCGCGTCTCCGGCATTGCAGGCGGATTTTTACTGACTGAGCTTTGACTATGAGGGAATTACTATAGAAATTCCACCTTAAAAGGATTAGCCTGATCTCACTAGAGTCAGTAGTCAATCCTCAAATTTTCATTTTTTGGGGGGAATTTAAAAAAAAATCTGATTTATGTAATCAAAGATCAAAATACACATGTAGTAACTTTTAAATTAGCATTGCTTCCTTACTTAGTTAAATAATTGAGTACAAATCTGTTACACATCTTTTAGTGTATTTTAAAACTTGGCATTTCATATCTGCTACACAATTTTCATAATGCTATAATCTGAACATTGACATACTCATGTCAAACTCATACTCACTGAAGGGGAGGAAAAGTTTTCCTTGACACACTGCATATCTTGGTCACAGAAAACTATTTCTTTTTGCTTAAGTTAATGTGCCCGTTTTTTCTTTCTTTGCTGTTTTTTAATTATTACTTTTTATCTTTTCTTGGTGCTATTTCCTTTAACACCTTATATGTAGTCTATATGTAGGCATTTTGTAATTAATTTTTATGTTTTTAATGTAAATATCAGGAATCTATACATAGTCTTTGATGAATAAAGTCACTAGAGTCCAATGTGGAATATTGTCAAGCATATCTCAGGGTTAGTAATGTTTTTACTTTATTATAAGATTTTAGATATATTCTGAATATAAAATATCCATATAATGTATTCCAAATAGGGAAATGACATATTTTAGAAAATAGACTGTAAAAACCCTGAACAAATTATATTTACCTCATTGAAAATAAATTAATAAATTTGGTGAGAATACTTCTGCACATCATTGCATTATTTAATTGATTTAGTTTCAAGTAGTAAGATGTCCTTTTCATTATAGGGGACTGGAAGGCAAAGATAAGAAGTCAAGAGTTTTGCCAAGAGAATGCACTGGTCATAGCAAACACCCTCTTCCAACAACACAAGAGAAGACTATACACATGGACATCACCAGATGGTCAACACTGAAATCAGATTAATTATATTCTTTGCAGCCAAAGATGGAGAAGCTCTATACAGTCATCAAAAACAAGACTGGGAGCTGACTGTGGCTCAAATCATGAGCTACTTATCGCCAAATTCAGACTTAAATTGAAGAAAGTAGGGAAAACCACTAGACCATTCAGGTATGACCCAAATCAAATCCCTTATGATTATACAGTGGAAATGAGAAATAGATTTAAAGGACTAGATCTGATAGATAGAGTGCCTGATGAAGTATGGACTGAGGTTCATGACATTGTATAGGAGACAAGGATCAAGACCATCCCCATGGAAAAGAAATGCAAAAAAGCAAAACGGCTGT
Source organism: Budorcas taxicolor (assembly GCF_023091745.1). NCBI lineage: Eukaryota > Metazoa > Chordata > Mammalia > Artiodactyla > Bovidae > Budorcas > Budorcas taxicolor. The sequence goes on along the minus strand of NC_068921.1, from coordinate 63,927,528 downwards.
CTGGGGAGGCCTTACAAATAGCTGTGAAAAGAAGAGAGGTGAAAAGCAAAGGAGAAAAAGAAAGATATAAGCATCTGAATGCAGAGTTCCAAAGAATAGCAAGAAGAGATAAAAGAGTCTTCCTCAGTGATCAATGCAAAGATATAGAGGAAAACAACAGAATGGGAAAGACTAGATATCTCTTCAAGAAAATTAGAGATACCAAGGGAACATTTCATGCAAAAATGGGCTTGATAAAGGACAGAAATAGTATGGGCCTAATAAAAGCAGAAGATATTAAGAAGAGGTGGCAAGTACACACAGAATTGTACAAAAAAGATATTCATGACCAAGATAATCACGATGGTGTGATCACTCACCTAGAGCCAGACATCCTGGAATGTGAAGTCAAGTGGGCCTTAGAAAGCATCATTACGAACAAAGCTAGCGGAGGTGATGGAATTCCAATTGAGCTGTTTCAAATCCTGAAAGATGATGCTATGAAAGTGCTGTGCTCAATATGCCAACAAATTTGGAAAACTTAGCAGTGGCCAGAGGACTGGAAAAGGTCAGTTTTCATTCCAATTCCAAAGAAAGGCAATGCCAAAGAATGCTCAAACTACCGCACAGTTGCACTCATCTCACCCAGTAGTAAAGTAATTCTCAAAATTCTCCAAGGCAGGCTTCAGCAATACGTGAACCGTGAATTTCCAGATGTTCAAGCTGGTTTTAGAAAAGGCAGAGGAACCAGAGATCAAATTGCCAAAATCCGCTGGATCATGGAAAAAGCGAGAAAGTTCCAGAAAAACATCTATTTCTGCTTTATTGACTATGCCAAAGCCTTTGACTGTGTGAATCACAATAAACTGGAAAATTCTGAGAGAGATGGGAATACCAGACCACCTGACCTGCCTCTTGAGAAACCTACATTCAGGTCAAGAGGCAACAGTTAGAACTGGACATGGAACAACAGACTGGTTCCAAATAGGAAAAGGAGTACGTCAAGGCTGTATATTGTCACCCTTCTATTTAACTTCTATGCAGAGTACATCATGAGAAATGCTGGACTGGAAGAAACACAAGCTGGAATCAAGATTGCTGGGAGAAATATCCATAACCTCAGATATGCAGATAACACCACCCTTATGGCAGAAAGTGAAGAGGAACTAAAAAGCCTCTTGATGAAAGTGATAGAGGAGAATAAAAAAGTTGGCTTAAAGCTCAACATTCAGAAAACTAAGATCAAGGAATCTGGTCCCATCACTTCATGGGAAATAGATGGGGAAACAGTGGAAACAATGTCAGAATTTATTTCTGAGGGCTCCAAAATCACTGCAGATGGTGATTGCAGCCATGAAATGAAAAGACTCTTACTCCTTGGAAGGAAAGTTATGACCAACCTAGATAGCATATTCAAAAGCAGAGACATTACTTTGCTGACTAAGGTCCGTCTAGTGAAGCCTATGGTTTTTCCAGTGGTCACGTATGGATGTGAGAGTTGAACTGTGAAGAGAGCTGAGTGTCGAAGAATTGATGCTTTTGAACTGTGGTATTGGAGAAGAGTCTTGAGAGTCACTTGGACTGCAAGGAGATCCAACCAGTTCATTCTAAAGGGGATTAGCCCTGGGATTACTTTGGAAGGAATGATGCTAAAGCTGAAACTCCAGTACTTTGGCCATCTCATGCAGAAAATTGACTCACTGGAAAAGACTCTGATGCTGGGAGGAATTGGGAGCAGGAGGAAAAGGGGATGACCGAGGATGAGATGGCTGGATGGCGTCACGGACTCAATGGACGTGAGTTTGGGTGAACTCCAGAAGTTGGTGATGGACAGGGAGGCCTGGCGTGCTGTGATTCATGGGGTCCAAAGAGATGGACACGACTGAGTGACTGAATGGAACTGAACTGAACTGAACTGAGTAATTTACTGAGTTTGCATTTTATACCAGATATTATGCTAAGGTACTTAAGTATGTATATAATCACATAGATTCCAGAGAGGTCTCAAGCCCCTTGAAACATATTTGGAAAAAGAAAGATTATCTTGTCAATGCCATGCAACTAAGAAGTGAAAGACCAGTATGTAAAGTTTTTCTAACTATATACTTAATCATGTTTCCTTAAGGGGCACCCCACATGAACATTTCATTTGCTTGAAATGTGTATGTCATCATTTCAGTTCAGTTCAGTTAGCGACTAAATTACTACTATATATATGTATATATATACATATACACACACACATACTTATGTGTGTGTTTGTGTATATGGTACTCCATGCTTTTTTGATAAATTCCTTTTCTTATTATACATGCAGAATTATTTTCTTTTCTTTCAACTAGGGTCCCAGACTGATAAACACTTTTCAAAAATCCCTTGCCCTCTATTCATAGTATACTGTAATATGAACCCCTGGAAGAGTGATTAGTTCGCTGATTCCTAGAATGTCAATGTTCACCTTTGCCATCTCTTGTTTGACCACTTCCAATTTGCCTTGATTCATGGACCTGACATTCCAGGTCCTATGCAATATTGCTCTTTAGAGCATCGGATCTTGCTTCTATCACCAGTCACATCTACAACTGGGTATTGTTTTTGCTTTGGCTCCATCCCTTCTTTCTTTCTGGACTTATTTCTCCACTAATCTCCTATAGTGTGTTGGACACTATATGACCTGGGGAGTTCCTCTTTTGGTATCCTATCATATTGCCTTTTCATACTGTTCATGGTGTTCTCAAGGCAAGAATACTGAAGTGGCTTGCCATTCCCTTCTCCAATAATTTAGATTTTATGAAATTATTAACTAATGGCTATTCTTTTTTCATTATAGCTATATCTGGTTAAAAATGACTAAACTCATACATGCAATCTTTTAATACAAACCAGTACCTAGATAAAATTCAATTGGTGCTCCATCAATGCAATTAGTGCTGGTTAAAATTTTTCAGAAAGCATTTTTAGTTAAAATGTAAGGTGAATAAATGGAAGTAAATGTTATACATCACAGAAAAATAAGCTGACACATCAAAAATAAAGAAGTTACATTTGAGAATATTATAAACATGTTTTATTATGTAAGAAGTGTACAGGTTAGCATAACAATGTGTGTTGGAGCATGATACTAATTTTGATTCAGAATCATTAACTAGTTTTCCAGAAAAGTTAGTTGAAAAGTCTGGAGGGGCAGAATTGTGATAAATGTTTAACTTAAATGAAATGAGGATCAAAAATCCCTAAAGAGGAAAAATCTTTTTCTCCCACGCAGTTTGCTATTTAAAGAAGCATTTTTGAATAAAAATTTTACACTAGATCAGATAACTCATATGTTGGGCTTTTAAAAATGCTTTTGGAAAAATTAAGAATGTCAATGCTTGTTTAAAGAGCACTGATAGAAATAAAAATCATCATTGTATTTGAACTTTAAAATATTTCATTCCAAAAAATCACCCAAAATGAACAGGCTTGGGGCCTTGTTTCCATTGTGTTTAAATGTTGCTAAATATGTGTATCTTTGGGGTTAAACTTTCTTTTTCTTGATTTTTCTTGAACAAAAACTGGTCTTTGATATATGGAATGCATTTACAGATCTGAAAAGTGAAAGTGTTAGTCACTCAGTTGTGTCTCACTCTTTGTGACCCCATGGACTGTAGTCTGCCAGGCTCCTCTGTCACGGAATTCTCCAGACAAGAATACTGGAGTGGGTTGCCATTTCCTTCTCCAGGAGATCTTCCCAACCCAGGGATCTAACCCAGGTCTCCTGCATTGCAGGCTGGTTCTTTACCAGCTGAGCCACCAGGGAAACCCAATAGATCTAAATGCCTGGTTTACTGTTTTCTTTTTTTATTGGTAGACTAATCTTCATTTTTTAAAACTAAAACAAAATTTATGACTAGTTCATATTATAATAAAAAGTAATATTTTCAGCAATAAGCATGCTACACACATAAACTCAATATGAAATTTAAAAAAAAATTGTAAGAGGTGGGAATTTGAACATTTAGGAAAATAATTTACTTGATTTTAGAGATAATTTTTAAAAGCAATAATTTATGTTTCTATTAATATATAACAAATAAAAAATTTCAAAACAAAGCAACTTAGTAGATGGGCATTTTTATATAGATAAGAGTTTTGTATTATAATATTTCAGCGATTCATGTATAAATGATTCTCTTTAAATGTTTAAAATAATTGAAAACATGATTATTTTGAGCATAATAAGAATTCTCTATTCACATTTTTCCCCCTTAGAAAACCCTTTCTTTGAGCAGGAGAGTGGGACAGGACTACAAAAGTATTCTTTAATCCAGCTTGAATATCATGCATTTGAAATGAGTAGATCTGAGTAAGGTCATGAGGTCTAAGGGAAATATAAAGATTTCCTGTGAATTTAAAGCTGGATTAAAAACAATCACCAGGCAATTTTTCCTGTTAACACACATTCTCTGACATAGGAATAAAAATTTGATCTAAATGATTTTTTAAGTAGACTTTATATTTTAGATCACTTTTAGGTTTACAGAAAAAATGAGTATAAAGTACAAAACTTCCCATATAGCCCTCTCTCCCCACCCGAGCCTACCCTATTATCAATGCCCTGTACTAGAATGGGATTACAGCTGATGGACCTACATTGACAAATCATTATCACTTAAAGTCCATAATATTAGAATTCACTTGTGGTGTTGTACATTTTATGAGTTTTGATAAAAGTGAAATAAGTATGTACCATTATAGAGTCATACAGAATAGTTATACTGCCCCTAAGAATCCTCTATGCCCTATTTTTCCCTCCCTCTTCCCTTATCCCTGGCAACTAACACTCTTTATATGGTCTACATAGTCTCACTTTTTCCAGAATGTCATAGAGTTGGCATAATATGTTATGTAGCTTTTCAAATAAATTTCTTTCACTGAGCAATATTCAAGATTCTTTCATGTCTTTTAATGGCCTGATAGCTCACTTCCTTCTCCACTGAATAATGTCCCATAATCTGGATGTTCCACAGTACATTTATCCATCCACCTGCTGAAGAACATCTTGGTTGTTTCCAAGTTTGGGCAGTTATGAACAAGAAATGCATCCATGTGCAGACATGTGTAGACATAAAAATCAAATTCTGTGGATTAAACCAAGGGGCATGATTTCTGGATCGTATGGTAAGAATCCAAATGCTTCCAAAGTGGCTGTGCTATTTTACATCCTTTCACCAGCAATGAATGAGTTCCTGTTGCTCTACATCCTTGTTGACATGCAATATTGCAAGTGTTCTGGATTTTGGCCCATCTGGGGATTCCCAGGTGGCTGAGTGATAAAGAATCCACAGTCTTCATTGTGTCAATTAATTTATGTTTTATAATTTCTGTTGTTAAATGTCCTTTATATAACTACCTGTGGAAGTTTTAGAAGCTCTAATAGTCTCTAATGGGAGCAAGGAGTAAAGTGGAGATCTCTCTCTAGAAGGGGGACTGAAATATCAATAGGTTAAAGAATTTATGTGACTAGCTCTTGAATGACTTGAATGGATTATGCTAAACTAAGTAAACTGTTACACTGTATTTTTAAGTATCAACTGATAAAATTTCCTGAAATACTTGCTATGAGCATGCCAAATATGCAGCATAAAGGCTGTCGCTCATCTGCTGGCTCCCACCCCAAACCCAAAGGCAGGTATTTTAATTAAAGTCTTTTCATCTTAACTAGGATGACAACTTTCTTCAGCATAGTGCTCTAGATTCTACCAGGAGTAAGAACAGCCTGACAAAAATTACATTTGTCATTATTGCTCGGTCACTAAAATTCTCAATGCCTTTCTTAATTAATACTATTAATTTGCATTTTGTAAATGTATAAGAATAAAAAGGAGAAGCCATTCAGTTAAAAAAATTTTTTTTTTCCATTTTATCAGAAAATTTAGCACTCATAGTATTAATTCATTTATGGATAAAATATTGTGCCTTTATAAGTTCACAGGCACTTCCCTGGATTCTGACAGTCAACAAACACTCAAAATCTAGTACTTTTATGGGGTTTACATTCAAACTGGGTAGAGAGTGAACTAGATAAATAAATAAAGTGTTAATATAATCAGTTCAGTTCAGTCACTCAGTCATGTCTGACTCTTTTCAACCTCATGGATTGAAGTATGCCAGGCTTCCCTGTCCATCACCAACTCCCAGAGCTTTTTTTTTTTTCCCCCCCAGAGCTTTTTGAAACTCGTGTCCATCAAGCCAGTGATGCCATCCAACTATCTCATCCTCTGTTGACCCCTCTCCTCCTGCCTTCAATCTTTCCCAGCATCAGGATATTTTCCAATGAGTCAGTTCTTCACATCAGATGGTCAGAGTATTTCAGCTTCAGCTTTAGCATCAGTCCTTCCAATGACAATTCAGGACTGATTTCCTTTAGGATTGACTGGTTGGATCTCCTTGCAGTCCAAGGGACTTTCAAGAGTCTTCTCCAACACCACAGTTCAAAAGCATCAATTTTCAGCACTCAACTTTCTTTATGGTCCAACTCCCACATCCTTACATAACTACTGGAAAAACGACAGCTTTGACTAAATGGACCTTTGTTGGCAAAGTAATGTTTCTGCTTTATAATATGCTGTCTAGGTTGGTCATAGCTTCTCTTCCAAGGAGCAAGAATCTTTTAATTTCATGGTTGCAATCACCATCTGCAGTGATTTTGGAGCCAAAGAAAATAAAGCCTGTCACTGTTTCTACTGATTTCCCATCAATTTTCCATTAAGTGATGAGATATATTAAATATATGTCAGTATTTATTATCATATTTTATAGTTAACATATTAAAGAGAAATAAATTCTAAAATAAAAAGGAAACATCAAGGGAAAATTGCAAATATGGCTGGGAGTGAATTCTTAAAGAAAGCAACATAGTAAATGACCTGGGAGAACACTTGAAAACTGGACATTAGTTTGAGGCAGAAGGAAAAATCTGGTGACAAATCCTGCTATTATCTGATATATTCAGAGCACAGTAATGAGGCTGATGTAATTGCAGGAGAGTAAGTAAGAAAGTGGTGTGGGATAATAGGATATAGCACTTTGCATTTCTTGCACTGAATTATTTCAGCAGCCTTTCATCACAATAGGTATTAAAACACAATTATATACAGGTGAAGATAGAATAAAAGAGTTATATGGTTTGTCTAATGTCTAATAATTAATAAATCCCACTATTCCCTCTGAGATCCAAGTTTTTGAAACACAAATTTGTCACAAATTCTGTTATAGCACAGATGCCATTTTATAATTAAAGAAATAGCTGATGTTTAAAATGGAAACTGTCTTGCCAGAGTATCCTTGGCACCTAATTCAAAACAGCATGCAAACCATGTCTTGCCAGTAAAATCACCATTCCAACAGCTTAAATCAAGCTGAGCATCTTATTTGTGGGTTTGTTGATCCATGCCAATGTTCTGCTTGCTATGTCTCTCAACAAACCTGAGTCAAATCTTTACTAGTACACAGCATATTCCTTAAAATACATTTTTAAAAAATGGAATGAATGCTTGTCAAATGGTAGATATTCTTCCTTTAAAGGGAATTTGAGATACAGTGAGTCACTATTACAAAATCAATCAAGATAATTTACAGTTAGGTATTGTCTTTAATTTTTGTCTTCTTAATACTCAAATACAAAACAGATGAGCTGAATTCCATGCACATTTAATTTGCAGATAAAATTTAACCATTTTTTCACTTAAATTATTTAGAAATTTATTTCAACTGAATTAGATTTGTAATAATATTGCTCTTCAACAGAATCAATAATTTTGACTTTATATCTATTTAAACAAAATAACTAGGTACCTTTCTCTATGAAAGGTTGAACTGTGGTGCTAGAGACGATTCCTGAGAATCCCTTGGACAGCAAGGAGATCAAACCAGTCATTCTTAAAGGAAATCAACTCTAAATACTCATTGGAAGGACTTATGCTGAAGCTGAAGTTCCAGTATTTTGATCATCTGTTATGAATAGCTGACTCATTGGAAAAGTCCCTGATGCTGAGAAAGATTGAGGGCAGAAAGAGAAGAGGGCATCAGAGGATGAGATGGCTGGATGGCATCACTGATGCAATGGACATGAACTTGGGCAAATTCTGGAAGATGGTAAGGGACAGAGAGGCCTGGCATGTTGCAGTCCATGGGGTCGCAAAGTGTCGGACACAATTATGCCACTGAACAACAACAACAGTCCTTGAATACATAACAGATGAGCTTAATCCCATGCACATTCAATTTGCAGAGAAAATTTAACTTTTTTTCAATTGAATTATTTTGAAATTTGTCTCAACTGAATTAGATTTGTAATACTTATATTGCTCTTCAACAGAATCAATAATTTTGATTTTATACTTATTTAAACAAAATGACTAGGAGCCTTTCTCTAGGGTTACCTGTTATGCCCAGAGTCCGAGTCCCCAAAACTCAGAGAATAAGACGTCCACAGCAATGCAAAAGCATGAAGGGGTTTTATTTCTAGCACGAGCTAGGGCTCCTGCCACATCCAATGCAGTGGAGTGGAGCAAGGAGCCCCGAGCCCAGATTTACAGCAGTATTTATAGGTTTTAGAACAGAGAGTTGGCAAGGGCTGATTGGCTGCAGGAGTTTCCTAGTATTTGCTAACTGGCTAATCTTTATTGGCTGCAGGGGTTTCCTGATATTTACTAATTGGCTATTGGCTGCAGGGGGATGTCTTTTACGTCCTGATAAACTCAAACCAGGTTACGGGGAGTATGCTGATTAGACAAGTCCTGGCATCCGTGGGGATGACCTCACTGGGCAATGACTCAGCCTTTCCCGTGAGTCCTACCTTAGTCCCTGAAGCCTATCCTGGTGTTTGTGAGGTCCCAACATTCCCCCCGTCCTTTGATCATGGAGAGGAATCCTTCTCTTCATTCTGAAACACTGCCTGATACTGTTGTCTCAGCATCATCACTTGAACTGTACTGATATGTTCTTTTTACAAAGGTCCAAGGTTGAAGAATAAATCTGGGCACCAAGTATTGGGGGGATTCCAGTAGTCGAATTGAGTACCTCATGGGTTAGTCCATTACGAAGCATCCAGGTGATCTTAGCATGTTGATGTGGGTTAGCACCAGCAGTTCCGGAGTGGAGAAGGAGGGCCACCAACAGGAGAGTCAGGGGGATTTGTCTGGGGCCAGCTGGTGGACGAGCTTCATTTTTAAGGGGTTGGTGGGATGCGGCATCATCTTCCATTCTTTTGGGGCCTTTTCTTGTTCCTCTGGGGTGGCACGACGCACGTGGTTGCAGTGCACCCAGGGCCCAATTCCGTCCACCTTTAGGGCAGTGGGGGTGGTAAGGAGAACAACATAGGTGCCCTTCCATCTTGGCTCTAAGGTTTTTGACTGGTGTCTCTTAATCCAGACCCAATCTCCTGGGCCCATATCATGGGACGGGATTGTTCCTTTACTCTGGCCCTCATGAACTCGTATCAGTGACCAGATATGCTCATGCACTTTACTTAAAGCCAGCATCTCTTGATGGAACATGCATAGCGAGAGAGATGGTTTAGTCTTTCCCTCAAAAACTGAACAAATGGGGGGTGGACTTCCATATACAATTTCAAAGGGAGTCAAACCTAGTTTATAGGGGGTATTGCATGCCCAAAAAAGCGCAAAGGGAAGGAGGGTTACCCAGTCCCCACCAGTCTCTATTGCCAGCTTTGTTAAAGTTTCTTTTGGGGTCCGATTCATTCTTTCTACTTGTCCTGTACTGAGACCAGTCCTTTAACAATTTAGCTCACAAATGCAGGTCCATTATCAGAGCCAATAGATGCCGGCAGCCCAAACTTAGGTATTATCTCTTCTAGGAGCTTCTTAGCCACTATTATTGCTGTCTCCTTTTTAGTGGGGTAAGCTTCTACTCACCCAGAAAATGTATCAACCAAAACTAACAGGTAACTATAGCCATACTTGCCTGGCTTTACCTCTGTAAAATCTATCTCCCAATGATGTCCCGGCCTTTCCGCCTGGTATCTTATACCCATGTGCTGTCCTTCTCCCGGTCTCATCATCTGACAGGCCTTGCATGTGCGGACTATGTCCGGTATGGTTTTCTTTTGTCAGGGAAACCACAGCTGCGCTGCTTGTAGAAGCGTCAAAGTCTTTTTCTCTCCAAAATGGGTGGTTTGATGTAAATGGGTACAGAGATGTCTGCCCAGGTTGGCAGGAAGCAACAGGTTGTCATCCTGGTCCCGATACCATCCATCCTTGCCTGCAGGGCAGTTGGTGTTATCCTGCATCCAGCTTAAATCAGAGGGGGAGTGTATGGGGTTTGGGGGGAGAGTCCCCATCCCCGGTGGTGGTAATCCTACAACCAGCATATGAGCTTGGCAGTATCCAGCGGCCGCCTCGTGGGCTGCTGCATCGGCAGCATGGTTGCCTCGGGCCCTGGCATCTGCTCCTTTCTGGTGTCCTGGGACATGTACTATGGATACCGCCCAGGGCAAGTGGACCGCTGCCAAGAGTCTGCGTATTTCAGGCAGGTTCTTAATCTCTTTTCCCTCTGCCGTCAAGAATCCCTGTTTTTTATATATAGGGCCTTGAATATGCATGGTGCCGAATGCATACCGGCTGTCAGTGTAAATGGTGATCTTTTTTCCTTTCACCCTCTCTAGTGCTTGTGTCCCAGCTATCAATTCTGCTTTTTGGGCGAATGTTCCAGGGGGCAAAGCCTCAGCCCAGACGACCCTCCCAGTGTCATCTACTATGGCTGCCCCCGCTTTTCTCTGCCCATCCTTTATATAACTGCTCCCATCTGTGAACCATATCAGCTCACTGTCCTTTAATGGTATGTCGCTGAGGTCTCTTCGTATGGTGGTTACCTCAGCCAATGCTTCAACACAGTCATGGAGAGGCCCATCCTCCTCCGGGATGGGCAAGAGAGTAGCAGGATTTAGAAAACAAGGTGTCTTAAAGTGTATCTGAGGAGCATCTAACAGCAGGGCTTGGTAATGGGTTAAGCGAGCGTTAGAAATCCACTTACCTGGTGGCTGTTTGAGGAGCCCCTCTATGGCATGGGGAGTGTAGACCAGGAGGCGCTGTCCATAAGTCAACTTGTCAGCGTCATGGACAAGGAGAGTAGGGGCCGCGATGATACAGAGACAGGGCGGCCATCCAGCAGTTACCGGGTCCAGCCATTTAGAGAGGTATGCCACAGGCCGCCTCCAAGGTCCCCATTGCTGTGTCAGGACTCCCTTTCCCACTCCCTGCTTTTCATCCACAAACAGTTGAAATGGCTTAGCCAGGTCAGGGAGAGCTAGTGCTGGGGCTTCTAGCAATGCCCGCCGGAGTTCCTGAAACACCCGCCTCATTGGTTCAGTCCAAGTCCAGTTCTTATTTTCTCTACTTCCTTCATATAGAGGCTGGGCCTTTTCAGCAAACCCCAGGATCCATAGCCTGCAGTACCCAACAGTCCGTAAGAACTCCCTCACTTGCCGAGGAGTCTTTGGCTAGGGGATCTGTAAAATAGTCTCTTTCATAGCCTGAGTCAACCATCTTTGCCCCTGTTTTATTTTGTACCCCAAGTAAACGACTTCCTGTTTAGCAATTTGGGCCTTCTTTTCACTCGCCCGGTACCCCAATGTCCCCAAAGTCTGAAGGAGGTTGCCTGTGGCCTCTAGGCATACCTCCTTGGTGGTAGCAGCCAGCATGAGGTCATCCACATATTGCAATAGGACAACGTTGGGGTGGCTAGTCCGGTACTCACAGAGATCTTCGCCTAGAGCCTCGTTGAACAACGTCGGCGAGTTTTTAAATCCCTGTGGAAGGCAAGTCCAGGTCACCTGTCCTACAGTTTGACTGTCTTCATCAGTCCATTCAAATGCGAAGATCTCTTGGCTCTGGGGGCCAGAGGCAAACTGAAAAAGGCATCTTTTAAGTTCAAGATTGTATACCAGATGTAGTCTGGTGGCAAGCCACTCAGGAGGGTGTATGGGTTAGGGACAGTGGGATGAATGTCACTCACCCATTTATTGACTTCACGAAGATCTTGGATGGGTCTAAAGTCCGTTCCCCCGGGCTTTTTCACAGGCAGCAGGGGAGTATTCCATGGGGACCGGAACTTTTTAAGAATCCCTACCTTCAGGAGGCACTGTATGTGTGGCGTGATTCCTTGCCAGGCCTCCTGACTCATGGGGTACTGCTTTATCTTCACAGGGGTAGCATTTGCTTTTAATTCAACAATGATGGGAGGTCTTTGTTTTGCCAGTCCTACTCCTGCCGTCTCGGCCCAGGCAAGAGGGTATTTTTGGATCCATTATAGCAGAGCTGGGTCCACAGCTGCAGGGGGTTTTGGTGAATATAGTCTGTATTCATCTCTCAGTGCCAGGGATAAAGCATGAATTGGTTGTCCAAGCCCGTCTGTGACTGATACCCTCCAGAGTCAAAGTGAATTTGCGCATTGACTTTGGACAATAGGTCTCTTCCTATTAAAGGGGCCGGACATTCCGGGATCACCAGAAATGAGTGGGACACCCGTTGGGCTCCCAAGTCCACTTTTCGTTTAGTAGTCCAGTAATATCTTTTTGTCCTGGTGGCTCCCTAGACCAAGCTAGTCTTCTTGGACATTGGCCCGAATTTTTGATTGAGGACCGAGTATTGGGCTCCCATATCCACCATGAAGCTGACCGGTTTCCCCTCCACATTAATAGTTACCCAGGACTCGGGGAGGGGTGCCAGGCCCTGACCCCCCAATCACTATCTTCTCCTGCATATAAAATGTGGGTACCTGAGGGAGACTCTTCTTTTCTTACAGTCCTTTTTTTCAGGTTTCTCTTGGGGCACTCATTTTTCCAGTGCCCTTGCTCTTTGCAATAGGCGCATTGGTCTCTCTTTAGGGTCGGTCTGGCTGGTTTCTCCCTTCCTTTCGGCTGGGTGTCTGGAGTCTTCTGGGAATCAGGTCCCAGTCTCGTCCCCACAAAGAAAATTTGAGCCAGCTCTTTCTGATTTCTTCGGTTTTCCTTAGCTCTAAATTCCCTTTCCTCCCATCTAATTCGTTCCTCCCTCTCCTCAGGGGTCTCTGTTATTAAACACTTTCTCAGCTGCCCTCACCAGATCCTGTATTGACTGTTCTCCCAGCCTCTCTATCCTCTGTAACTTCCTCCTGATAGCCGGAGCTGCCTGATTAACAAAGGCTAGCAAGACTGCTGCGCGTGACTCATCAGCCTGAGGGTCCACGGGCGTATACTGCCTGAAAGCCTCCATTAACCTCTCTAAAAAGGCTGCTGGGCTCTCATTTGGCTCCTGCCTTATCAAATTTACCTTAGACAAATTCGTTGGTTTCCTGACGGCTGCCCGGAGGCCAGCCATCAGAGTCTGGCGGTACACTTGGAGACGCTCCCTACCTTCAGCACGTTCAAAATCCCATTTTGGTCGCATCAAAGGAAACCCCTCCTCAATTAGGTGGGGCTGCATGGTGGGTCTTTCATCCACTCCTGGAACATATTTTTGTGCTTCCGATAGAGTTTGCTCCCGTTCCTCCGTGGTGAAGAGCACCTGCAACAGTTGCTGACAATCATCCCAAGTAGGATTATGAGTAAACAAGATAGAATCTAAGAGATGAATAAGACCTTGGGGTATTTTGGAAAAAGAAGGGGTTTGAGTTTTCCAGTTATATAAATCACTCGTAGAAAACGGCCAGTACTGGTATGTTCGCTCCCCACTGGGATTTGCAGGCCCCACCCGGACAGGGAATGCCCGAACGGTGGATGAAGGAGCCTCCCGGCTTCCATCCTCCCCTTTGAGTCCTTCCACGAGTTCCCTGGGCCGGCCCCCCTTCCCAAGGTGGAGCCAAGGGTTCTGGGTCCCTCATTTGTTCTATGGACAACACTTGCGGTACCTGCAGGGGCAAGGGTGGCTGCATATATGGGGGGGGTGAGATTTCGGTGTCTAAGTCAATCAGGCTAGGATATAAAAAGGATTCCTGGACTATCGGCTTCTTCTTCTGACTCTCCCGATGGTCAGTCATTACAGACAAAGGGGTGGAAGAGCTTTGACCCATAATGACGGAGCTCACAATGAACACACACACAAAAAGCAAAAATGGCGCTGGCACACAAAGAAAGGCGACAGACAGCAGACAAACAAATATCGGCCGAAAACACACAACTAGGTCTATCCCGGGTTACTGTTGTCTTGCTTCCCAATGTTATCTCACCGAAGGGCGTCCACTGCCCACCAGATTCGGAGTCAGGAGAGATGTTCCTTCCCAATCCTTCACAGAACCAGCTGCCTTCCAGTGCGAATGCTGGGCCCCGGTCTTATGCTGGCTGCCAGTTGCCTTCCAGTGCACTCACTGGGCCTCGGTCTTACACTGGCTAGGACGACTAATTCACCTCTGATTAGGCCTAACAAGAGCCAGCTGCCTTCCAGTGCATATGCTGGGCCTCAGCCTTATGCTGGACTTAACCAGACTTAACACCGGTGTTCAAATATCTTTCCTCCTAGTGAGGAAACCCCTTCTACCGGGAGAGTGTTATTCTTCCCAGTTAAAGGGATCCCAGACGAGCCCCCAGATGTTATGCCCAGAGTCTGAGTCCCCAAAACTCAGAGAATAAGATGTCCACAGCAAGGCAAAAGCATGAAGGGGTTTTATTTCTAGCACGAGCTAGGGCTCCCGCCACATCCAACGCAGTGGAGTAGAGCAAGGAGCCCTGAGCCCAGATTTACAGCAGTATTTATAGGTTTTAGAACAGAGAGTTGGCAAGGGCTGATTGGCTGCAGGAGTTTCCTAGTATTTGCTAACTGGCTAATCTTTATTGGCTGCAGGGGTTTCCTGATATTTACTAATTGGCTATTGGCTGCAGGGGGATGTCTTTTACATCCTGATAAACTCAAACCAGGTTACGGGGAGTATGCTGATTAGACAAGTCCTGGCATCCGCAGGGATGACCTCTTTCTCGTGAGTCCTACCTTAGTCCCTGAAGACTATCATGGCGTTTGTTAGGTCCCAACATTACCTAAAGAGAATAATTAATTTTTACAAATTTTGGACCCATAGTCTTTCAGTTCAATTCAGTTCAGTTCAGTTCAGTTGCTCAGTCCTGTCCGACTTTTTGCAACCCCATGAATCGCAGCACGCCACGCCTCCCTGTCCGTCACCAACTCCCGGAGTTCAGTCAGACTCACGTTCATCGAGTCATTGATACCATCTAGCCATCACATCCTCTGTTGTCCCCTTCTTCTCCTGCCCCCAGCATCAAAGTCTTTTCCAATGAGTCAACTCTTCACATGAGGTGGCCAAAGTACTGGAGCTTCAGCTTTAGCATCATTCCTTCCAAAGAAATCCCAGGGTTGATCTCCTTCAGAATGGACTGATTGGATCTCCTTGCAGTCCAAGGGACTCTCAAGAGTCTTCTCCAACACCACAGTTCAAAAGCATCAATTCTTTGGCACTCAGCCTTCCTCACAGTCCAACTCTCACATCTGTACATGACCACAGGAAAAACCATAGGCTTGACTAGACAGACCTTAGTCGGCAAAGTAATGTCTCTGCTTTTGAATATACTATCTAGGTTGGTCATAACTTTTCTTCCAAGGAGTAAGCGTCTTTTAATTTCATGGCTGCAGTCACCATCTGCAGTGATTTTGGAGCCCAAAAAAATAAAGTCTGACACTGTTTCCCCTGTTTCCCCATCTATTTCCCATGAAGGGATGGGACCGGATGCCATGATCTTCATTTTCTGAATGTTGAGCTTTAAGCCAACTTTCTCACTCTCCTCTTTCACTTTCATCAAGAGGCTTTTTAGTTCCTCTTCACTTTCTGCCATAAGGCCTGCATGCAGTCAGTCTCTTACAAGTCGTTCTATGAAATGCTGAGAAATAATATTGACATTAGCTTAATATGGTTTAATAAGACAATTTAGACATTTTCTTAACTGATAACACATTTAGAAAAAAAGTTAAATAATAAATAAAATAAGGTTTTCATAATTCCTTAGAACATTGAATGATATATTATCACTGAATCCTTATGTTTTAATCTACCTGGAAGTTTTTGTTTTTCCTTGTCTTTCTTAAGTCATAGCTTAGAAATTACTTTTCAGTGACATTTTAAGAGATTAGTTGTCATTCGTATTCCTTTAGGAATCTGTGTGCTAGAACCAGTCAGAGCAGTCACCTGATTGAAAATGATTCATTTTTCTGACTCAACCAATAGATTCTTGAAACTGGTTCATGTTCACCAAGATAGTCAAAAAGTTAAAAAATGCAATATATAACAGTTAAAAAAATTTAATCCAATAACATGAATTAAAAAATATTATCTAGATGTGTTTTAAAGTGATAGAAATAGTTATAAAAAGCCTTTTATAGATTTGACATTATAAAATATCATTAGAAATGCAACATAGTCCATTGTACTTAACATTCTACAAAATGCTGATATAAAATAGGATGTTCAAAGCAAAATTGCCCATGTTTCTTTGTTTTAAAATATAATGAACCTAGACTGGCAATTCATTTCTTATATGACGGAATGGGGAGGGAGGTGGGAGGGGGGTTCAGGATTGGGAACACATGTACACCCATGGCAGATTCATGTTGATGTATAGCAAAACCAACACAATATTGTAAAGTAATTAGCCTCCAATTAAAATAAATAAATTTAAATAAAAAATAAAATATAATGAAACACTAATATCTTTTAAATGATTTTTTCTTAATAAAAATAATTTAAATTATTTAAGAATGCAGATCATAAGCATTTCCTCATACATCTTACTAAATCATAGAAATATATAAACATTTATTTTTATGTAATTATAAGTAAATCATTTCCCTGATTTAATATCTATTCCTCTGAACACATTTTATATGTTAATTCATCTTCTTATGGATCTATTATTTCTAAAACTGCAAAAGTTAAAATAGTGCCACTGCATAATCTATGTTCCTACGCCTATAACTCACCAAAAATTTAACCTAGAGTTTACTATCACTGTTAAACTTAGCAATAAGTTGTCAGAAAGGCAAAGTGGTAGTCATATAAGTGAGTTTGTGTAAATGTTTGTGACATCGTAAATGTCTGTGCCAATTGAGAATCAGGCAAAGAATTCATCCCCATCCTTTTACAGATATCATTCTTAAAAACAGAAAGTGTGATATGCTGAACATTTCTTATCACATTTCCCATCACACTACAGATATTCAATTGGTATTTATTAAAAAGAATTCACTAAAATTAAATTCATTACTTTTCTTAATACTGATTCCCAATTTTTTCAGAATTCTGTTCTTAATTCTTTTCTTGAAGTGGGTCTCCTTGCAAGGAATAAAGAAAGACAGAAACAGTGTGAGCACATTATAGCTAAGGCTTCCCAAGTGTTGCTAGTGGTAAAAAACCAGCCTGCTTAGGCAGGAGACATAAGAGATGCGGGTTCGATCCCTGGTTTGGGAAGATCACCTGGAGGAGGTCATGGCAACCCCCTCTGGTATTCTTGCCTTGAGAATCTGGGAACAGAAGAGCCTGGTGGGCTACAGTCCATAGGGTTGCAAAGAGTCAAATACAACTGAGGTGACTTAGCAGACTTAGCATCTACACACATTCAAGGAGATATTATTAACTGAATCAATGCAAACTAACAAAAAAAGAGCTTGTGTACCTTACAGACTTGGTTGCAGCATGGCAGATACTGCTGTTACTATTCAAGAGGCCCTGTGTAGGAATATAGTAGAAGCTTATAGCGGTAAATGGACTGTGGCAAATTTGGGAATGAAAGGTGACCCTTGTGTAGAAAAAAGTTTCATCATACCAACTCCATGCCAAATAACCTAAGATGACTCCCATTTCCATGCAGAACAGATTACAGAGTGATGATGTGCTAGACATGGCAGCAAAAGTAGTTAGTTAATTTTAACGGTTACAGAAGTCAATAGAGATGGGTTTTAATATGTTAATATTGGCATGCTTGTTTTATCTGCCTATTTACTTTGGTATATCTGGCCCTGAATAATTTGTTCTTTATAGTCAATCAAGCCATGTTTTGAGACCACATAGTTATGGGACAGATCCCGCAGTGTGGCACATTCTCTAAGCTAGAAAAGACCACCAAAGCCCACTTAAGATACAACAAAGCCATATTCTTCTAAATGGAAAGAAAATCATTTCATTCTCCTGTATGAAATGTCAAATCACTCATTTGAACTCTTCTTGGCTTTCTGTATCCAGCCTATTGTCCAGAAAGTCTATGGTTGAAGTCTCTTGCCTAGAACTTATTGTGGTACCCAGTTGGTATGACACTGGGACTCAGAAGATAGTACACCACAAGAGAAATGAGATATCTTCTGACAAATATCCTTCTTCTGCCTTAAAACCAGGCCAGATACATTTCCATATTATACTTCCTCTATAGAGGAAAATATGAATATTCACAATATATAGCATTCAAAAAATTAAAGACAAGACTCTCTTACAAATACAAAATATAATTTAAAATATGCCAAATATTTTATTCAGCCCATTAATAACTGGGGAAAAACTGATTACAACAGTATTTTTATAATTTAGTTTTTATAGACAGGAAAAATATTATTAAATTAAGATTGGTCACTACATTAGAATACAGACTAGTAATGTCCTTCAGGGCAATAAAATCATAGATTATCCTACCATATATTTGGTTCTCTAAGAATATTCTACAAACTGACAATTAAACTTCATAATATTTGATATCCTACAGAATAAAATAATCCTTAGATTGGTCTATTAAATCACTATGGTACTTAAAAACGCTTTCATCTTCCTTGTTTATTTACACATTTTAAGAAAATAAATGCATTTTAATGCGGTAATTAAGATGCTTTATATTGTTGTCTGGAGATATTTTTTAGTAAGGACAATTCATTTCAGCCTTTTTATTTATTTTTTAAGACAACATCTTTATTTAGATATAATTCTCAATCATAAATTTTATTCTTTTTAAGATTACAATCCAATAGTACTTCATATACTTTCAAAGTTGTGCATTTATTACCACTATCTAATTCTATAGCATTTTTATCACTTCTCCCTAAACAAGACTTACACCATTATCACTCGCTCTTCACCCTCTGTTCCCCCTGTCCACCCCACCTTATGGCAAGCACTAAACCAGTTTCTGTCTCTGAAGATTTGTCTATTCTGTACATTTCATTGGCTTCCCAAGTGGCACAGTGATAAAGAATTTGCCTGCCAATGTAGCAGACACAAAAGATGCAGGTTTGACTTCTGCATGAGAAGATTCCCCTAGAATAGGAAAGGGCAACCCGCTCCAGTATTTTTGCTGGAAAGAATTCTCTTGGAAAATTCCATAGGCAGAGGACCCTGGCAGGCTAAGTCCACAGGGTTGCAAAGAGTCAAATACAACTGAGCAACTGAGGACACACACAAGTACATTTCATATAATGGAACTGCAATATGTGGACTTTTGTTCCTGGCTTCTTTCACTTAGCATAGTTTTTTTTTTTTTTTTTTTTTAATTTTCTAGGAGTATAGTTGATTTACAATGTTGTGTTAGTTTCAGGCGTACAGAAAATTGAATCAGATCTACATTACCCACTATATTTTTCTTTTTAGATTCTTTTCCCACATAGGCTATTACAGAGTATTTGTAGCGTTCCCTGTGCTATATAGCAAGTTCTTCAGTTCAGTTCAGTTCAGTCGCTCAGTCATGTCCGACTCTTTATGATCCCATGAATCACAGCACGCCAGGCTTCCCTGTCCATCATCAACTCCTGGAGTTCACCCAAACTCATGTCCATCGAGTCAGTGATGTCATCCAGCCATCTCATCCTCTGTTGTCCCTTCTCCTCCTGCCCCCAATCCTTCCCAACATCAGAGTCTTTCCCAATGAGTCAACTCTTCAAATGAGGTGGCCAAACTATTGGAGTTTCAGGCTCAGCATCAGTCCTTCCAATGAACACCCAGGACTGATCCCCTTTAGGATGGACTTGTTGGATCTCCTTGCAGTCCAAGGGACTCTCAAGAGTCCTCTCCAACACCACAGTTCAAAAGCATCAATTCTTCGGCACTCCACTTTCTTCACAGTCCAACTCTCACATCCATACATGACCACAGAAAAAACCATAGCTTTGACTGGATGGACCTTTGTTGGCAAAGTAATACCTCTGCTTTTGAATATACTATCTAGGTTGGTCATAACTTTCCTTCCAAAGAGTAAGCGTCTTTTATAAAATTGGTAAAAAGTTCTTGCTAGTTACCAATTTTATATATAGTAGTGTGTGTATGTCAATCCCACTCTCCTAGTTTGTCCCCTTTGGTAACCATGTTTTTTTTCCCCTACCTCTATGATTCTGCTTCTGTTTTGTTAGTAAATTCACTTGTGCCTTTTTTTTTAGACTCCACATATAAGCAATATCATATGACATTTGTCTTTCTGTGTTTTACTTCACTCAGTATGACAATCTCTAGGTCCATGCATGTTGCGAAAAATGGCATCATTTTGTTCTTTTTTTATTCAGCCACTTTAATAGATATAACAGTTCAACCCAGCTTAATTTCTTGGTTTTCAACATGTCATGTCTATGCTTTCTTTCTCTATGTCTTTTATTTTCCTGATTTCATTGAAACTATTGAAATGCCTCTTTAAAAATTTCTCTAAACCCTTTCTTCAAGTTTCTTATGAATACGATATTATGAGCTTTTTCTTACTCTGTGACAATGCTATTTATTTTGACCTCCTAATATTGTCAGTTCTATTATAAGGTGACACATGCATTCTGAAACAGCACTGCATGCACTATGCAAAATTGTCCAATAAATTCACATTATTTGTGAGAAAAGTGAGCTTGGGACCAAGCACTCAAAAACTTCCTCTGTGGCACAAACTCAATAAAGATAAGTGCTTCATAAAAATGGTAGCAGCTTTACAAATCTTAGATGATTAAACACTAGGTAAATAACTAGAAAATGACATGAAGTTTGCTTACGGACTGGGCATTGGACAGATGTCAAGTGGTGGAAGGAGAGTTATATAAAAAGGATGTTTTGAATTGAGTTGTTCCTGTGTTTGAGGCATGTGTGTGTGCTTTGTGCATTTGTATATTCCTATAAGTCTTGATTCATGTAACAAAGCTGTAATTTTCTGCATTCACTTAGTGTTTCTCATGGACACATGAAATTTGCATCATGTTCAAATTATTTCCTAATATATTCATCATGTTAGAACAAGTCCATGTTCTCAAAACAGATCTTATCACTGAACAGACAATATTTATTGTATCTTTATATTCAGAAATGTAATTTTAAACTCATTATATTTTAGGCACATATTTCATTTCTCCTTCTTGTTGTTCTTCAATCATAAAGTCATGTCCGACTCTTTGTGAACCCATAAACCAGCATGCCAGGCTCCTCTGTCCTCACCTATCTTCCTGAGAGTAAAAGTGAAAGTCACTCAGTCATATCTCACTCTTTGCGACCCCATGGACTAGACAATGGAAGTCTCCAAGCCAGAATACTGGCATGGGTAGCCTTTCCCTTTCTCTAGGGGGTCTTCCCAACCCAGGGATGGAGCCCAGGTCTCCCACATTGCAGGTAGATTCTTTACTAACTGAGCCACAAGGAAAGACCTATCTCCCAGAGTTTGTTCAAATTCATGTTCATTGAGTCCATGATGCTATCTAACCATCTCACCGGGAGTGATTAGTAATTACCCTCTGCTCCTTCCCAGTAGCATATTGGACACCTTCTGACCTTACGGAGGTTGTGGGGGGAGGCGGTGCTCATCTTCTGTGAGGTTCTCCAGGCAAGAATACCGGAGTGGCTTGTCATTTCCTCCTCTAGTGGACCATGTTTTGACAGAACTCTTCACTATGACCCACCTGTCTTGGGTGGCCCTGCAGGGCATGACTCATAGCTTCAGTGAGTTATGCAAGCCCCTTCTCCACAGCAAGGCTGTATCCATGAAGGGATTCTCCTAGAATACAATACAACATATTCTCCTACATATTGTATTGTATTGTCTGTGTGCTCAGTTGTGTCTGACTCTCTGAGCCCCACGGACTGTAGCCCATGAGGCTCCTCTGTCCACAGAAATCTCCAGGTAAGAATACTGGAGTGAAATGCCATTTCCTACTTCAGGGAATCTTCCCAACCCAGGGACTGAACCAGCATCTCTTTCATCTCTTGCTCTGGCAGGCAGATTCTTTACTACTAGCACTACCTGGGAAGCCCTGTTACTTTTGTGTTAATTTATGTATCATTCAAAATTATATTTCTCCTGGCCTTTAGACTTTGAGGTAACTTTGAAGTAACAATACAGTTTCCTTCTTATTGTAGTTGCTTATCCTTGAACTGTGAGCCATAAATCTGGGCTATAATAAAATTCTTAATCTGTAATTAATAATGCCTAGAAGGACTACTTAACAAATACAAGTAGATGAAAATGACAAATCACATATACATTGTTAACTATGAAACTTTGCAGGATAAAGATACATAAAAAGGCAAAGAGCATCTTAATAAAACTATTACATAAATTCCCAAACTTCTTATTTTTGATATTTAGAACATTTAGTTAGTGGTATTTTTTTGTATTCTGGTCTGGCATCCTTTTGCTCATTCTTATTCTAAGGATATTCTTCAATAAAACTTCTGCTGACTTTATCCCAAACCATTCTCATTTGTGTCACTTCCTTAGGCTAAATGCTTGTTAAAAACTGGAGAAAATTCTTAATCTATGCATAAGATCAAGTCAGAGTTCACTTTCTCTACAAAGTCTTTGTTGATCATTTTCCTCAGGGAGTTTGTTTTCCTCCAATGCAATATTCTACTTCCTTACAAACTGAGACTATCATCATCACCCTCTATTTTCTTCTGAATTCTGCACTGCTTTGGATTTTTTTCCTGCTACCTCTGTATTTTGTTCTTATTACAATTATTTTGCATTTGAATGGGGTTATGCAGGGAACTTTATCATTTTTGTTGGACAGTGGCTTTTCTGATTTAGGTACCAACTGGGAACATATTTCTTTAGAAACATAAAACTATATACCTTTTAACTTCCTCTGTAAAATTCTATTTTATCTGAATTTTATCTGAATAATGTGTTATAGTGCTTCCATTCTAGGAATAGTAAAACCTCAAAAATATTTTTTTAGGAATTATGTTTTGAAATAAAATTCACTGTTGTGCAATAGTGTAATAATATGTAAGTTATTTCTAGCATTATTTTGTGTTTTTTTTTTCAAATTCATAGGAACTTTATTATTAATATGATTGAACTAACTGGTTTGAAAAAGAATAGGATAAAGCAAGAAGATTAATATTTTTTGAGGATATGTGATATATAAGGCATGGGGTAGATGATTAACCATATCTAGTCAATTTTCCCCCAAATCTCTAAGGGGAGGCATTTTAATGTACTTTTTATAAAAATGTCATGCTTTGTAAATAGTATCCTGATTCAGGACAGAATTCTCTCCAAACACAAACCTATGGCAAAGTTCAGGTAAATCTAGAGTAAGAGGAAGGGAGTAAACCCACTCTGTTCGCTACTATCCCATGGGTGTGTGCTAGGTCACTTTAGTCGTGTCTGATTCTTTGTGACTCGATGGACAGTAGCCCACCAGGCTCCTCTGTCCATGGGATTTCCCAGGTGAGAATACTGGAGTGGGTTACCATGCCCTCCTCCAGGGAATCTTCCCAACCCAGAGATCAAACATGTGTCTCATACATGTCCTGCATTGGCAGGTGGGCTCCTTACCCCTAGTGGGATGGTAGTCAAAAATATATTCTTCTATACACATTACCTAGTTTCACAATTTGAAATATTTCATATAATTATATAACATAAATGCTTCAATGGAGCTCATAAATCTTAGTGACTGAAGCCTACCAATAAATTTACAGAATAATACAGCCTATCTTCTTAACTCAATAATACTGCACTGTTTCATGAGTTGTGAACACTCATCTTCACATTTTGGAACTGCAGTAGTCAACAAAAGTATCCACTGACCAAGATGCCTTAGGTTTGCAAGATGTGCTCATTATTTACATTTCTAAGTGCTCAGCTTCTCTAAAAGTGCCTGACAAGCCCAATAAGGAGGCTATTTCATATGCAGAAGAGTGTGTGAGCATGGCTTTTGTTCTTTCAATTACAAGAGATAAATGAAAAAAAAAAAAAAAACCTCTTAAAAGCTTTGTTGAGGTGCAGGTTTTATTTGATAATCAGACAGCATCTTAGCTGAATAGAAACAACATATACAGAGTGAACTCCGGGAGTTGGTGATGGACAGGGAGGCCTGGCATGCTGTTATTCATGGGGTCGCAAAGAGTCGGACATGACTGTGCGACTGAACTGAACTAAACTGATACCTTTTATGCATCCAGAATATTTTCGTCTTCCTCATTCTGAAATGGCCAGCCAAGTTAATTAAGGAATTCATAAAGATGGAATGGCATTAGTGTTTTTTAATTTTATTTCTTTTAAATTCTGGTGTAACAAGTAATTCTACCATACCGAACACTTTTTATTTTAGTGGTGATCATTATTGGTATTTATGTATGTTCTAAAAGTTTATTCTTTTCATATTTGTTGCCTGTATTATAAGGGCATGTTTTTTGTCAGTGATCACGAGTTTATAGAGTACTGGGGATGAGGCTATATAATTTGGTTTATGGATTGCTATCAGGGCACCATATATTTATGGACACTCAATGTACTATTGTGTTGATGAATATTATGATGGTGGCTGATGTCTTTTTTCTTATCTGTACAGCAATAATCATCTCTTATTGCTTTAATCTTTCAATGCAACCAAATGAATTTAACAAGAAACCGTATGGAATATACATGCTTGCTCAATATGAATGTTCATTATATTTTGTAGAATATGATAAAATATTTATAAATTATCCTCAAGGATTAAAAATAACAAAATCATACATAAAAAGCCTAAACTTTATGTTTTATAATATATTTATTAACAGAATGTCTGTCTCACGGTTCACTGAGAATCTGCTGTGACTAAATAGTAAGTGAAAGAAAATGAGTAGCATGTAATCTACTCTTTCAAATAAACCTAATTAGAAGTAAAATAGCCACAGAGTAATGCATATGAACATTGTAATTGAAAAGAATACTGCAAATAATCCTACAAAAATTGCAAAGAGATTTGGGTAGAAATTCATTGCTGATGAAGTGAGGAGCCTTGGCTAAATTTCAATTCCTGAGTCTACAACAGCAGAACAATAAACAACATGTTCTCTTGAGCATTTAAAAAATCTTTACGCAAATGTGCACATGAAGTACTTAACAATGATTCCAAAAACACTATTAACAAAATTATTAATAATTTGCTCTACTTGAGTAAGCATGCAGGATAAGCTTTATCAATTAGAAAAACAGAAAAAAAAAGTGCTATTTTTTTCAAAATGGCAAATGTCCTACCCAAGCTAATATTCACCATTTTATACATGAATACCTAAAAATATTTTTTCCTCAACTTTTTGACTCTGCAGCACTGATCATCTTTTGTCAGCTAAGCTTTTTGGAAATACATTTTGAATACCAAGACACTAGTCTCTGAACCTGTGTGGAACTCAATTATTTTAGAATATTTAAAAGGTAACTTAAAATCACAATATTGTATTTTTAATATCTTATTGAAGACTCTTTGAAATGAAATGGTGTTAAACTTATATTTAATTTTAATTTAGGGATTAGCTTTAGGAAGTTTCTGGACTGAGTCCTGAAAAAGGTTAATTAACTCCTCTTCTTGACACCCCACAGAGTGATTTCTTGCAATTCTAACTAAAGGGATACAATTTGGAAATGAACAAAGAGAAAGAAGAGATCAGAAAGAACTCTACCCTGAACACCCCCAACCTATGGACCCATTTTTGATAAATAGGAAAAAATAGAGAGGAATGACTGTATTTCAGCTGTAGGCCAAAAGCTCTTGTTAACTGCTATAGGGAGGATGTACAGATGTTTTACTGTTGCCTGCTGTGTCACTTCATTTGTTTCAGAATTCCCGTTACTCAATCTGATTTTTTTTAATGTATAGAAACATATCTATAGGAAATGTATTAAACACTATGATCCCATGGACCGTAGCCCACCAGCCTTCTCTGTCCATGGGATTTTCCAGGCGAGAATACTGGAGTGGGTTGCTATGCCCTCCTCCAGGGAATCTTCTAGATGAAGGGACTGAATCTGTGTCTTCTGTAGCTCATCCATTGCAGACAGATTCTTAACCGCTGAGCAACCAGGGAAGCCTCCCTGTACCTAATATTTTCTAGTAATTTTATTCTTCTAGTTCAGCTTTCAACTGTTTTATTCTTTTGTCTGTCTTGATTTTATACTTTTATATTATTTATTGTGGATTTATATTATTTATTTAACTTAAACATATATTTAACATAGCAATAAGATTATTTTGATTCATATTGATACCTGATCATATATAAAGTAGAAGACTATGATATAAGAAAATAGTCCATATTCTGTGTAAGAGAGGCAGAAACTGCTCCTGCTCAAGGCTGCTTCATAATCCATAAAGCAGCTTTCTGTAAATGAAAAAGGCTGTCTTTCAGGATGGGTGCAACCCTGTACTGGATAACATGGTGAATAGATAGTACTTTGCATACAGAAAAATGGTACCGGGGACCCAGCCTTACAAGGCAGGACACAAGCTTGATTCTCCCTCTTTCATCTCTGTGTCAGGAAACTCTGTGTGATACACAAGCTGCATCAATGTGTATGACCATCATGCTTGCAGAATTTGTACCAATTTGTTCCTCAGAGACCTCCCTCCATGTCTGAGCATAATCTAAAAGTAAAAGCTAGCAATATTATGAAATTACTTAGCAAACTTTATCAGTTTATCAGATCAAAATTTCTAATCATATTCAAACTCTATATACACTTTCCTAGGATTTCCCTTTCCAATTGCAGAAGAACTCTGTGTTTCTCTTGGTATGATTACTGCGAGTTGAGAGACAATTTGGTCTTATGTCTCATGTACTGAACATCCTCATAGGGTCTATAGTAGCATTGTAGGTCCTAGAATATAAGCTCTCGGGAAAGACCTTAGCACAAAATGAAATAGAATGCAGATGTGTCAGGAAAGCCCAATTGTAATCTATGTAAGCCATTAATTGCTGAACCTACTGAGTGGGACTCCTAGGAAAGACATGGGGGTGACATAATGAAAACTGTAATCTCCTCTCTAATTTTGTAAATTTTCCTTTCTCCTTGTCACTTGTCACTTTCTTTTTGCTAATGAAAAAGTTCAATACACTTCGAACAAAATCAATGAAAGAAATACATTTTCTCCAGACTTTGCTTCATTTTGTTCTACCAACTTCTTCCAAAATAGGACCTCTTTTATGACAGATGTGTATACTCTTATATGTTCTTATGCTTGGAAGTTGGTAACTTTCTATAATCCTATCAATTTATCAATTCCTCTCTTATAATACACACCTTTCTGTAAACTTTTTTAATCGTCTCAACATATTTCTTTCCTAATCTTCTAAGAACTTGCTATATTGTTCCTCCTTCTTTCATTGATATGGTTCAAAACCCCCTCTCCTATAGCTGCTCCTGTCAGAATGTAAACTTTAGTCTGATAACATCAATGAAGAACTTGGAAGGTAGATGTCTCTGGCAAAGTCTCTTCCACCTTTAATAACACGAACAACATTATCATCAATAACAAATACTTACTTTTATACTTCCTGTGATTAATGCTCCACTTCCTTTGACCATGTCAATCTTATTGAAAGAGAAATTAACCCTCCCAAGTCCAGTTCTTTTCTACTCTCAATACCACATGAAAAATTTACCTAAGTCTCTAATTTTTTTTTAATATCCAGAGGTTGCATTTCGCTCCTTATTCAATTGTTTGGAATATTTATAACAAAATGTTTTTCATGAGACCAAGTTCTCTCTGGGTTGTCTTTGTATAATGGGACTATAGACTCTTACTCTCCAACAGGTAACTAATGCCTTTGTTCACCTGTAAAGCCCTTCTGCATTATGTTCTCTCTTAGGCCTTATTCTCTTTAAAGTGTGTCCTTTCCCTGCACTCTCCAGAAGGTGTCAATAATCATGAAACAAAGAAAACTGTATTTTTTCTGTTGCACACTTCAAAAGGAGTGAGAATAAACATATCTTATTATAGCATAGTAATTTTTATTTTAGTAGTTAATATGTGAAATGTTTAAGAAGAATCATTTAAAATGGTTACTCATATCTGTATGCCTTTAAGGCTATGTAGAAGAATGATACTAATGATGAAGTCTTTATTAAAAAAATGAATTTCTCTCATTTTTAATGAGTTCTTGTCTTTCTTGCCAGTTCTATTGGCAGTGAGTAATTTTAATTCCCATATTAAATGTAGACTGTGTATTTCAAAAAGGAAATGCTTAGTGTCTCAAATATTGGCTACTCCCCCTTAGGTACTCATTTATTTTCTGCTTCTGCAGGTTATTGAATAAGCTAATTACCTATAAAACACTGTGGCAAGAATTTATTTCTGCTAAAAGCTGATAATGTCTGAGTAGGAATAAGTGTTTATCTACAACATGTTTTTGAGGAATCAAAATGCTCTGTATGTGTCTTTTCAAAACATATGATAGGAAATACTAAAAATCCCAAACAAAAGCTCCTAGTGGCAGTGTTTCTTCTGTCCACGAGTGGCCTCATCAAGTGAATTTCTTCTGTCCATAAGTGCCCTTGCCCATGACAATTTGGACTACCAATCACTGAAGCCAGATGTGAACTGCATTTGATGAAATGAAGAGCTGGTTTATGAATATAAGAATGTAAAAATCAAGCATTAATTTAATGGAATAGAATTCTTGTCTAGATAAGAAAGAATAATAAAATTTTACTTTTTCTTTACTTCAAGAAAAAGAGAAAAAAAGTTTTGTTAAATGTCAAGACATTCTTCAAAACACTGACATTAGCAAAAACACACATGCTTGGAAAACAGTGACATGTTGGTCAATGATTAAATAATATTTCTTTTGATATGTTTTTGCAGTTAAATCAATACTTGAATGAAGCTTGACATTCATATTTATTAGAAGTGCATTTGAAGCCTGTGAGAGCCAGAAGGACTTAGTCACGTACTGCCTTCTGTGGATTCTATTTTCTTTTGAACTAAGAAGGAAAGAGAACATGTAGTCTGTTATGGTAACTTGTGCACAAAGACTCAAACAAGAAAAATGTGGGTGTTTGTGTGGGGAAAGGTTTGGAAAATCTGGCATGTTTTCTGTGAATATTAAGAACATATAATATTGGAATTTTGCATTCCCAAATGCAAATTAAGGGACCTATGTATCTCTACATAGTATAAAATCGATTGGAACAGAGTTGAACAAAACAGGAAATTTATAAAAATGAATCAATTAAATAAAAAATAATTCTGTTCTTTCTAAAGAAGACATAACATTATACTCTCAGTTCTAAGTGAAGAAAATAGGAACTGCAGTATACTACCTACACGGTTGATACTATACTTCATTAATTGATGTGAAGATTTATAACATAGAAGGGCTTCCCTGGTGGCTCAGGTGGTAAAGAATCTGCCTGCAATGCAAGAGACATGAGTTCGATCCCTGGGTAGGGAAGATCCCCTGGAGAAGGGAATGGCAACCCACTCCAGTATTCTTTCCTGGAGAATCTCAAGGACAAAGGAGCCTGGCGGGCTACAGTCCACAGGGTTGCAAACAGTCTGACATGACTGAGCGACTAATACTTACAGCATAAAACTATTGAGGTGTATATAACTATCGAAACTTGTTTTCTCACCAACCTAATTTTTGATACTAAACATCTGAATAGATGCAGCCTTGACAGGGTAGATGTCCATTTAGGTATGGAAAATGGCCATTTGTGGTGGTGATTAACACAGGGAAAACAAAGGCCTAGATATAATACGAGGGCAAAATTATGAGTGTCTTTTCAGGAGTTCCCCTGGAGAAGAGACAGGCTCTCCAGTATTCTTGAATGGAGAATTCCATGGACGGAGGAGTCTGGTGGGCTACAGTTCTTGGGGTCACAAAGAGTTGAACACGACTGAGAGCGACTAACACACATATATTCTGGGGAGGTACACCATGTTTCTCACAAAAATGAAGGGAAACACAAAAGTCTACTGTGGGGAAACACTTACAGATACTGTCATTATTATATCAGCTTCCTTTAACAACTTCTAGTTCAAATTTTAAAGATGTTAAAACCATTGCTGGTTTTCATGTGCTCAGCAGCATCGGTGAGCCAGGTGCTATTAATATGGCTTGGTGCCAGTAGTATGTGTTATACTTGGTATGCACATCTCACTACTGAAGAGGTTCTTTCAAGTCAAACCTAGAGCTGAACACATCCACACTGATGCAGAAATTTTCATTAACTAAAGCTCTTTATCTCAACAAAACAAACCAAAATACAGTGACATCAGTAAGAAGACTGAGATCTTTGGTCTCCTTTCCATTTCTTCTGAATTTGCTAAATTGACCATTTCTTACAGCATCTAGGCCAGAGTGGCTACTAAGCACCTCTGTGAAGGGATTTACTTTATCATTCTATCATTATCCACTTTTATACAGTTCTACCAAGTCCCCTCAATATCTCAATAAAAATATGCCAGTTTTTGTAGTGTTTCACTGAAGAAAACACAATATTTGTGTTTCCTTATGTTCTAAATATAAGCTGCATGAAAATGAGTTCACATACTAGAAGAAAAAAATGGGACTCATTTTTCATTTAAATTAGAGTTATTATCTATGTCTAGTAAGTAAGAATATTAAGAAATAAAGTTTTGCATTCAGATATTCATGAGAAAATGTGATGTACTTTTTTTTTCCACAGAAATATACTATACCCCAAGCCTAGGTACAGTGCCAGTATTTAATATAAATACATAAAGAATTAATAAAAGTGAATACAAAGATGTTTAATAATGGTTAAAGAGAAACCTTTTCACAATAATGTGTGTATGTTTTGGGAGGTGGGAGATGAGAAAGAATATCCTTTCCGGGGGTTGCATTGAACCATGCAACCTCATATGGTTCTCCAGTACTAACTCTCACAGTTATTGTTTTTCTTTTTATCTTGAGGAATTATTTGACACATTGTCTCAAATAACTAATAACCTTCAGACACCTTTAATTTCCTTACATTCATTGGTATGTTAGAAAATATGAGGAGGCATATTTTTTAAATGTTATTTGTGACTTTTTGAGCTATTATGCATCCAACATACTTCATTAAGACATGACAAAGTTGAAAATTATTACATACCAATTTGAAATCAGTTTTTTCCCAAATTCATTGATCATGCTTTTCCAAACCCCTTTAAATTTAATTAAATTTTCAAGACATACTTACACCTTGAGGTAATTACATTCCCGAACACAGTGTAACACCCTCAAGCTTCAGTGTTTGCAAGGAGGCTTGCGTTTTAGAGGTTTTCCAAGGCATTTTTGCATTTTAAAAATATCCCATTGGCCAAATGAATGTGGTTATCCATTTTTCTAAGCGAAAAGTAGCTTCTCCTCTGAAATTAAACTAGTAGAATTTAAATAAACCAATCTTTTGTGATAACTGGCTCACATACTAATTCTCTGTGATTTCTTCTGCCCTGAAACAATTCACAATTAACATGTGCTTGGAACTTTGAGATAATGCTATTAATTAGTAATTCTTTAATCAAGTCCTTCATATAATTAACTTTTCTTGACAAAAATAATTACTGTTGAATCAGGAGTCTTGCAAACATTAGATGTAACTACCACTCTAGCAAGGTCTATATCACGTCACAGTTCTAAAGGATAAAAATGGCCCTCCACTAAAATTCTGTAGGCATTGTAAAGTCATAGGAACTAAAGCTGTTCAAATGAGTCCCTTTTTCTTTTACCTGTGAGGACTAATCATCTAGTACAAAGAGAAATTCCTCTTCCCACCCTGCAGCCTTTGTCTCTTGGTTTGCATACACTGTGGGTGTAGCTCAGTTTGAAGTAGTTATGAGTCACTGGCTTATAGCTGATCATAGTGAACCAAAACTTATACATTCTCAATAGTGTCAGATTACACAATGGAACATAGGCATGGGTATTCATTGCCAGAAAGCAATTTTATAAGCTGGTTCTAGGTTTTCTTCTATCCTTGTTAGCTGGGGATGTCTTAAGCCCACAGGAACTTTATAATCTCTAAATAATTTTACTTATTCAAATTTTACTAGAATTTACTAGAATAAATTTTACTAGAATTCCTGGGGACTTCCCTGGTAGTCCAGTGGGTAAGAATCCGCCATCCAATGCAGGGAACATGAGTTCAATCTCCGGTCAGGGAACTAAGATCCCACGTGCCAAGGGGCAACTCAGTTCCCTGCCACAACTATTGAGCCTGAGCATTCTAGAGCCCACAAGCCTCAACTACTGAGCTTGTGTGCCACAACCAGAGAATCCTTGTGCAGCAATGAAAGAGCCCCATGCCATAACTAAGACCTGAGAGAGCCAGATAAATTTTAAAAAATTTATATTTCCTCAAATTACAGACTATGTCCCCATTTGGACTATTTATCCTTTCCTAGTACTACTTCTCCATTATCTCCATAAAGTCCTATTTTTATTTTTTCTTCTACTCCAATATATCAATCTCCTCTTAGAAACTAAAACAAATGAAACCCCTCACTCCACCCCCAAACTTGGAAACAGCCTTAAGAACACAGAAATTTCCAAGATCCCCCTTTGATCATATAAATTATACAAGACTGGCAATCTTCCATAAATTTTGTCCTGACAAATTCTACTGCCAGAGAGAATGAAATGGTAACTCTAGATCCTAGAGGTATATAGGACCAGAAAGCTCAGAGTTGCTGTTTGCTGTTTTTTTCCCAAAATAACTATGAGTCAAATACATTTATCACTACTAAGCTACTTTTTGAGGCCAAGTTCTTTAAGTATTCACAAACAAAAAGAATGATATATACTTCTTTTGTTAAATAATCTTAAACATTTACCAAAAAAAAAAAAAAAAATCCCCATTTCTACCAAGGTCACACTGGAAGGTACTGTACTAATTGGTTCTCTCCATTTATAAATTCACCTTTGGATTATAAGTTGTTGGTCAGGAAACTTCAACAGGATTCACACCAAATTAGCAATGGTTGCAAATGCTACAAGAATGGGAAACCAAAAGCCTGTCTTCACTTATGGATGAGTGCTGTGTGCTCAGTCACTCAGTTGTGTCCTCCCATTGTGACCCCATGGACTGTAGCCCACCAGGCTCCTCTGTCCATGGAATTCTCCAGGCAAGAATACTTGAGTGGCCATTTCTGCCTCCAGGGGATCTTCCCCACCCAGGGGTCGAACCCACATCTGTGTCTCTTGCATTGCAGGCAGATTCTTTACCCGATATTTTGCACTTGCTAAAAGCATTAAAAAAAAAAAAAAAAAGCTAATAACTAAAGTTAAACATTTTTTTCAAATGAATGGATTTTTTCCATTTTCTTTCACTATGTCTAGATTACTTATTGCATAGTGCTTTTATTTCTATCCTGCTGTGTGACAGGCCTCAAAACTAACAGACTTCTCCAAATGTAGTTTCTCTAAAGAGAGTGAGGCATAACATTTTAGTTTACACAGGAATTAGGCAAAACGGAGTTTGAAAACAATGTAAAAAAATGTGAATACTGTTTTCTGAATGAAAGAAACTGAATTCAGCCATTTAGCTTGGATTCCGTCCATGCTAAATATGAGATCACTATATGAACGTGTGTGCTCAGTTGTGTCCAGACTCTTTGGGACCCCATGGACTCCTCTGTCCATGGAATTCTCCAGGAAGAATACTGGAGTGGGCTGCCATTTCCTACTCCACTTAAAGATGTTTAGGAGGATAATTGTTAGTGTTTTTTAGTTGAACAGTTTTATTTTCTCCAAAAGTGTCATTATTATTATTTTTTAAATCACATATGCATTATTTTTTAAGCCCTTGTGAGAGTTTTAAGTAAATACTCAAATTTCTTTTGTGGGATTAAACTTTCAACACAAAATATCTTCAGTAGACAAACAAGAAGCACAAGCACAATGGCTTAGTTTCATTAAAAAAAAAAAAAAAAACTAACATATATTTTAAGGTAGATGTAAAAATAAGATAGGGCTTCCCTGATAGCTCAGTTGGTAAAGAATCCACCTGCAAAACAGGAGACCCCAATTCGATTCTTGGTTTGGGAAGATCTTCTGGAGAAGGGATAGGCTACCCACTCCAGTATTCTTGGGCTTCCCTTGTGGATCAGCTTGTAAAGAATCTGCCTGCAATGCGGGAGACCT
The DNA here is from genome assembly GCF_023091745.1 of Budorcas taxicolor. Lineage (NCBI taxonomy): Eukaryota > Metazoa > Chordata > Mammalia > Artiodactyla > Bovidae > Budorcas > Budorcas taxicolor. The sequence continues at coordinate 63,893,214 of NC_068921.1, read as the reverse complement.
GGCTTTGATTCCTGGGTTGTGAAGATCCACTTCCAGTATTTGATATAACTTATCATCTATTTTTTTTAATTATCAAAGATGAATTGACTTTTCTCTGATAATTTTCTTGCATGTTTCTGTGACAATACGAATATTCATGCTCTCTAATTATTAAAGATGACATAATCATAGTAAAAGTTCAAAGAACTGGGACTCAAAATCAAATGCACATATTCTGCTTGATAAAATATTTGTTGAATATTTAACAAATTGCTTCCCATGCAGAAAAGAAAGTAAATGAAGAAGCTCTGCCTGCCTTTTAAAATGTTAATATATATACCTTACACAGATATTAAAGAACTAAATAATTGTTTTATATGTAAGTTTTATATGACATAAACATATACATAATTTCTTGATACATATATATGCATGTGTATTTTATGTGTGTGGCTTCTCTGGTGCTCAGATGGTAAAAAAATATAAATGGTATAAAGAAATTTATCAAGAAAGATGTGGAATACAAAACCCATAGAAAACAAGATAGTTACATGTGGGCAGATGGTTAACACAAGCCTTTTCTATAAGCACAATTGATCTGGTTAACTACTTAGATCTGCTCATCTGATAAGCTCATGAGGTGCTATATGATTAAGTACATAAGCAACACTGTTTTTATAAAAAGACACCTAATAAGGAAGTTGTACTTGCCTGGGAGAACCGCAGATACCTGAGAATAAACTACAGCTTTGAGATTTTCTGAGCATAATAATACTTGTAACTAGGTCTGCCCCTCCAGAGAGCCCAAAACTGTTGTAGACATAGTGACTATTTTCAAAAATAAGACATCTCATGCAGGGCTTTTCCTGAGATAAACATTATAAACATTTAGGTAGATATTTAAAATATCACATACTCATTGTTCAATTAAATAAAACAGTGCACTTCTTAGCTCCATTCATGAAAAAAGAGTTGCAATGGAGAATAGTGAAAACTTGCTTTCAACAAATATTTACTGAATCTCTGCAGCATGTGCTAGGAAAAAAAAAAAAAAATATATATATATATATATATATATATATATATATATAAACATTTAAAATATGTAATTAAAACATAGAAAAGAAAGGTATTATTTTTTCCAAAGATAAGAACTTAACTTTAGCCAGAGATACTTGCTACATTCTTATACACAAGAACATTACTATAATTTTGCCTACTGGTATATAATGAAGCTTATAATATCATTTATAGAAAATATTTTATAGCATGAGTAACTGTTTAGTTAAGAAATAGACAAATATTTTTAATCTGGATATACATAAACCTGATACCTTCATTTTGAGAAGAATAAATGGAAATACACAAATGCATCAACAGTATTATTCCCCAGTTAGTGAGATTAAAAATAGTTTTTAATTTTTTGCTTGCATATTTCTCTTATTTACTAGAAACTATGTGTATAATTGTTCAAAATAAAAATATCTATAAAAGACCAATAAATCTGCACACACAACAAAAATTTAAAGTATGAAGTTAAGAGATATACAGTGAGTCACTTTAGCATATGTCTGGCAGCACTTCAAAGAAAATTTCAAGAGGATGGTAGAGAAGCGATATTTAAATAATGTCAGAAGTTCAGTTCTACATGTATCAGCAAGACAAAATCTTATTTCAGTTTATCTGAACCAAAAAGCAGTCACATTGTTGGCATTATTTCTATATTCAAGAGCAAAATCATTCAAGAGTGACAGTAAAATAGATATATTTCTGGATACAAAATAGCCAAATTGAGGAAATTTCCATTTTGAACACTTTTGGAAGAAATAATTACTAATAGAATTGTTTCTGAGAAAAGCAAATTATACTCAGATATCAGAGCAGATGAAAGAAATAATGTTAAGCACATGAATTGGTAAAATTAACACAATTGACAAGAGCTAATAATTATAGCTGTAACGGTTTATTAGCTTATGCTGTCAAATGAAATACCAAAGACTGAGTGGCCTAAACAACAGAAATTTTTTGTTCACAGTTTTGAAGGCTTTAAGTCCAAGATCTAGATTCCGGTTTATCGAGATTTGGTGAGGACTCTCTTCCTGGCTTGTAGACATTGTGTCTTCACATGGCCTTCCCTCAGAGCATGTATGCAGATAGACCAAGCCAGCTGTCTTCTTATAAAGAGACTAAAGCTATCATTTTGGGGCTTTCCAGGAGGTGCTAGTGGTAAAGATCTCTCCTGCCAAAGTAGGAGATGCAGAAGACATAGGTTTGATCCCTGGATCTGGAAGATCCCTTGGTGGAGGGAACAGCACTCCAGAGGAGACTGGCAGGCTCCTGGTATATAGGGTTGCAAAGAGTCAAAACACGACTGAAGCGACTTAGCACACAAGGCTATCATTTTAACCCCCATTACTATAACCACATTAAACGTTAATTGGAGAAGGAAATGGCAACCCAATCCAGTATTCTTGCCTGGAAAATCCCATGGTCGGAGGAGCCTGCCAGGCTACAGTCCATGGGGTCGCAAAGAGTTGGACACGACTGAGCGACTTCACTAACTTTAATTACTTCCTTAGATGCTTATCTCTGAAGACGCCACAGGTGGGATTAGGGTTTCACCATCAGAGTTTGAAGGGAACATAAATGTTAGATCTACAACAACTAGTATGTAAAGAAGGATTAAAATGAAAACATTAGCAATACAGAAATGAACAGTCAGAGGAGGCAATATAATTCAGTAAAGAGACAGGCTTTAATAAGGTTCTTCTCCTAAAAATTGAGAGTGAATAAAAATTACCAAATAATTTAGACTGAGATAAACTAAAGATAGATAAATAGATAGGTAGTTAGATAAACATTTTGTCTCTCAGGAGCCACAGAGTTCCTGAGTTAAAAACCATCACTAGCTATAAAAAAAGAGAGATGCAGAAATATCACAAAAACAATAGCAATATTACTAACCCAACAATAATGTCTATGGCAATTAAACAGGTATACTGTTTCTCAAAAGTAGAAGAGAAACTCACAAGTGCAAGTTTAACTACTCATAAAAGTATTGCATATCAAAACTTGTGGGATGAAAATAAACAGTATGTGAAGAGACATATTTAGATTTAGGTACATTTATTAAAATAAAAGTAAAATTATATCCCTGAGTTGCAAAAAAGTAAATAGATGAAAAACACCTGCATATTAAACAATATTTTAAAACTTAAAGAAGCTTGCTGCTGCTAAGCCTCTTCAGTCGTGTCCGACTCTGTACAACCCCATAGACAGGAGCCCACCAGGCTCCCCCATCCCTGGGATTCTCCAAGCCAGAACACTGGAGTGGGTTGCCATTTCCTTCTCCAATGCATAAAAGTGAAAAGTGAAAGTGAGGTTGCTCAGTCGTGTCTGACTCTTAGCGACCCCATGGACTGCAGCCCACCAGGCTCCTCCATCCATGGGGTTTTCCAGGCAAGAGTACTGGAGTGGGTTGCCATTGATAAAACAAACGGCTTCAACGTGGAAACCAAGGGGTTTCCAATGCCCATGGATAAAGATTTGCCCAAGCAAATTCTAGAGGATATATATATATATATATATATATATATATAATTTCAAGTGAGCTGCAAATGCAAGAGAGTTTGGGTCCCATTAATGTGCACCTTAAAAACAGAAGTTTCATAAACATTCTTGAAAAACATCTGCTTCTCTTTTCCAGGTACTTGCAACCTCAAATAAAGCAGCACAGAAACAGTTGGCAGGCAGCTTAACGAAAATAAAAAATGAAAAATAAGTGACAGCATGGTTGGAAAGGATTTTTTTAAGGCAAAGAAAACAGGAAAAATGAATAAAGGCTGACAAATTTATTACATCAAAAGTAAACTTTGTGTAACTCAAAACTATGCAAGTATAAAAAACAGAAGACTAAAAAAAGTACAAATTGTCAGTGGCAAGAATAAATATATTTCAAAAAAGCTCCATTAAACAAAAACATTGAAGTACATGCAAATGCTATCAATAATAAATTTTCAGAGAAAGAACTCTAAAAGGTCAATAAACATGAAAAATGATTACAATAATGGAAACACAACATAAAGCTCTGAGATATATTGAGGATATGGAGAAATGGGAACTCATACACTCCCAGTAAACCAGCATGCCAAGCAATTTGCAAAGTGTAGGAAATGTTTAAATGTAACACTGTGGTAAAATATATCTATGATATTGCTAAGAAAAATTATGAGAATTCAGCCACTGATAAAATGAATATAAGTGCAGTGATGAAAATTCTTATCTAAATAATATAAAAACCTGTCCAGCTAGTAAGAACTGAGGCCACTTGCATCTGCAAAGATAACTAGCAAGCTTGAAAACAGGAATCACTTGTGTCAACATGAAATAAGTTTTAGCTCCAGGAAATTCCTGATCAGGAAGATAACACCACAAATCAAAAAATAATTCCACTTATTGCTTCAGGAAGTTTCGACAAGCCCACCAATTTGGGAAAAAGTTTGCTCATCTAGCTAAGATTTCTACTCAAACAGTTCTCTTAGACAACATTTTACACATAGACTTGCTCTAAGGTTGTAACCTTCCTGTGTCCCTCAATCCTAAGATACTGTATCATAAACACTGAAAGTGTGAAAGTGTTAATTGCTTAGTCATGTCCAAATCTTTGTGACCTCATAGATTGTAGCCCACCAGGCTTCTCTGTCCATGGGGATTCTCCAGGCAAGAATACTGGCATGGGTAGCCATTCCCTTCTCCAGGGGATCTTCCCAACCCAGGGATCAATTCGAGGTTTCCTGCATTGCAGGCAGATTCCTGTTTTCAAGCTTGCTAGTTAGGCTTTGTAGATGCAAGTGGTCTCAGTTCTTACTAGCTGGACAGGTTTTTATATTATTTAGATAAGAATTTTCATCACTGCACTTATATTTGAACCATCGAGGAAGCCCCTCTCTTAAATATTGCCTAACCCTAATTAATTCTTCACCTTGAAAGATCCACTTAATATGTCAGAATCTCTGAAGGTGAGGCTCTAAGGACATTAGTTGTTAAAGATCATCTAAGCATTCTGAGTGTGACTGTTTAAAAACTATTGGGGTTAAAAAGAGTCCCTAGCATCAATGAATGTATAGTTTGGAGATAAACTAAAACTTGTAGGTTGAATGATGAGGAATTAGAGACACTGGACATGATGTGAACACAATGGGAGGAATCATCTGACATATTTACTATCATATCTTTATTTATTTATTTATTTTTGCCCTTTTTAAAATTTAAATTTTATTTTTTTACTTTACAATACTGTATTGGTTTTGCCATACATTGACATAAATCCACCACAGGTGTACATGAATTCCCAATCCTGAACCCCACTCCCACCACCCTCCCCATATCATCTCTCTGGGTCATCCCAGTGCACCAGCCCCAAGCATCCTGTATCCTATATCGAACCTAGACTAGTGATTCATTTCTTACATGATAGTATACATGTTTCAATGCCATTCTCCCAAATCATCCCACCTTTTCCCTCTCCCACAGAGTCCAAAAGTCTGTTCTTTACATCTGTGTCTCTTTCACTGTCTAGCATATAGGGTTATCATTACCATCTTTCTAAATTACATATATATGTGTTAGTATACTGCATTGTTTTTCTTTCTGGCTTAGTTCACTCTGTATAATTGGCTCCAGTTTCATCCACCTCATTAGAACTGATTCAAATGTATTCTTTTTAATGGCTGAGTAACACTCCATTGTGTATATGTACCACAGCTTTCTTACCCATTTGTCTGCTGATGGACACCTAGGTTGTTTGCATGTCCTGGCTAATATAAACAGTGCTGCGATGAACATTGGGGTACACATGTCTCTTTCAATTCTGGTTTCCTCGGTGTGCATGCCCAGCAGTGGGACTGCTGGGTCAGAAGACAGTTCTATTTGTAGTTTTTTAAGGAATCTCCACACTGTTCTCCATAGTGGCTGTACTAGTTTGCATTCCCACCAACAGTGTAAGAGGGTTCCCTTTTCTCCACACCCTCTCCAGCATTTATTGCTTGTGGACTTTTGGATCGCTGCTATTCTGACTGGTGTGAAATGATACCTCATTGTGGTTTTGATTTGCATTTCTCTGATAATGAGTGATGTTGAGCATCTTTTCATGTGTTTGTTAGCCATCCATATATCTATTTAGTTCTTTGGCCCATTTTTTTGAATGGGTCATTTATTTTTCTGAAATTGAGCTGCATAAGTTGCTTGTATATTTTTGAGATTAGTTGTTTGCCAGGTGCTTCATTTGCTATTATTTTCTCCCATTCTGAAGGCTGTCTTTTCACCTTGCTTATAGTTTCCTTTGTTGTCAACATAATAAAAGCTATATATGCAAACCCACAGCAAACATTATCCTCAATGGTGAAAAATTGAAAGCATTTCCCCTAAAATCAGGAACAAGACAAGGGTGCCCACTTTCACTGCTACTGTTCAACATAGTTCTGGAAGTTTTGGCCACAGTAATCAGAGCAGAAAAAGAAATAAAAGGAATCCAAATTGGAAAAGAAGAAGTAAAACTCTCACTGTTTGCAGATGACATGATCCTCTACATAGAAAACCCTGAAGACTCCACCAGAAAATTACTAGAACTAATCAATGAATATAGTAAAGTTGTGGGATATAAAATCAATACACAGAAATCCCTTGCATTCCTATACACTAATAATGAGAAAACAGAAAAAGAAATTAAGCAAAAAATTCCATTCACCATTGCAACGAAAATAATAAAATACTTGGGAGTATATCTATCTAAAGAAACAAAAGACCTATATATAGAAAACTGTAAAACACTGATGAAAGAAATTGGTGAGGACACTAATAGATGGAGAAATATACCATGCTTATGGATCGGAAGAATCAATATAGTGAAAATGAGTATACTTCCCAAAACAATCTACAGATTCAATGCAATCCCTATCAAGCTACCAGCGGTATTTTTCACAGAGCTAGAACAAATAATTTCACAATTTGCATGGAAATACAAAAAACCTCGAATAGCCAAAGCAATCTTGAGAAAGAAGAATGGAACTGGAGGAATCAATCTGCCTGACTTCAGGCTCCACTACAAAGCCACAGTCATCAAGACAGTATGGTACTAGCACAAAGACAGAAATATAGATCAATGGAACACAATAGAAAGCCCAGAGATAAATCCACACACCTATGGACACCTTATCTTCGACAAAGGAGGCAAGATTATACAATGGATTAAAGACAATCTCTTTAACAAGTGGTGCTGGGAAAACTGGTCAACCACTTGTAAAAGAATGAAACTAGAACACTTTCTAACACCATTCACAAAAATAAACTCAAAATGGATTAAAGATCTAAATGTAAGGCCAGAAACTATAAAACTCCTAGAGGAGAACATAGGCAAAACACTCTCTGACATAAATCACAGCAGGATCCTCTGATTCACCTCCCAGAATACTGGAAATAAAAGAAAAATAAACAAATGGGGTCTAATTAAAATTAAAAGCTTCTGCACAACAAAGGAAACTACTATCATATCTTTAAATTACTTTCAAATACCATTTACCTTTACCTGGCTAGTAGTCATGTACAGATGTGAGAGTTGGACTATAAAGAAGGCTGAGCTCTGAATAACTGCTTCTGAATTGTTGTGCTGAAGAAGACTCTTGAGATACCTTGGATAGCAAGGAGATCAAACCAGTCAGTCCTAAAGGAAATCAACTCTGAATATTCATTGGAGGGACTGATGCTATAGCTCCAATCCTTTGGCCCCCCCTGACCTGAAGAGCTGACTCATTGGAAAAGACCTTGATTCTGGCAAAGACTGATGGCAAAACAAGGGAGCAGCAGAGGATGAGATGGTTAAATAGCATCACCAACTCAATGGACATGAATTTGAGAAAAATCTGGGAGAAACTGAAGGACAGAGAAGCCTGTCATGCTGCAGTCCATGGGGTCGCAAAGAGTCAGACATGACTCAGTGACAGAACAACAGCAGCAACAAGTAGTTCTTCATGTTTTTAGCTGACACATCCAAAAGATACCCCTGGTTATGCTCTATATATCCCCAGGGTAAGTAAGTAAGTGTAACTACTTACATGTCTGACTCTTTGCAACCCCATGAACTGCAGCATGCCAGGCTCCTCTGTCCATGGAATTCTCTAGGAAAGGACACTGGAGTGGGTTCCCATTCCATTCTCCAGGGAATCTTCCTGACCCAGGCCTCGAACTAGATCTCCTACATTGCAGGCAGATTCTTTATCAACAATAGAGCTGGCAGCAGTGGGATATGAACCCACACCCTTGAAGAAACTAGAGCCTTAATCCAGCACCTTAGATTGCTCAGCCATGCTACCCCCAGAGTAGTACTTGGTTTATGATTTCATTTTTGTTCTTATCTCCTGTCTTCTGAACTATGAGCTCTCTGAGGAAGGAATCTTGCCAAACTCATTCACACTATCTAGCAACATGCCTGGCATATTATATATGATTCATAATTGTTAAATCATTAGATATGAATGAAAAGTTTGCATGCTTCCTCTATAATTTAGTGCTGATAATTTTTAATTGTTTATGTTTGTCTGCATTTCAAAATTACATATGTTGAATTTGTTTTCCCATTATGTTTTATTAAAAAAGTAAATACGTGTTCCTTTCAGAAAATTACAGGGGATAAATGAAAAAGTTTTATAATGAAATATCATTTATGTACTGAAAATAAATCAGAAGGTAAATGCAAATCAAAGATTTATATCTGGCAAAATGTTTTAAGTACGTTTAATGAAGAAACACATGACTTTTCTTGAATGACAATTAACCATAATAAAAACAAGATGCAATTTAAAGTACTCCATTTCCTACTTACTAACTCTTGTAGCCATGCTAATGAGGAAAATAACTATATATCACATGGTCTCATAGTAACTTTGATGTTTGGTTTTACATTGCAAGTTATTTATCACAGTGGTAATTTTATATTTATTTGATGAGTGAACACGATTAGCATATCCCTTCTTAAGTGGACATAAAGCTTTCTAATGACTCACTATAGTATTTTTCTTATCCATTCTTGGTGCTTGGTAGCAACTCAATAAATTTTGTCAAATATATTATCTGTGTAACTCAAGATATTTTATGCAAAAACTGTGAAATGTAACATAATCACAATATTAAACTAGCCCCTCTTCCTTTTCCTAGAAACAGACCAAGGTTCAAACACATATTGATCAGAAAATATACATCACAAAAGAACAAATCAGAGGCAAGAGAAGACATTACATTTAATGCATTTTATATCCCATTGGATTTTTAAGATTAATTTTTTCTAGACTGTTTTATCTAAGGATACAACTTTGAAGTATAAAAACTTATTAGATCAGGCAGATAATATCTGAGACTTCAATTTATGTAAACATACTAATCCACATTATTTCCACTGTAGTAGTTAGGCATCTCATGGCAGATTTCATGTTTCTCTTGAAAAATCTGATTAGTAATATTGAATTGTCAAATACAAATAGTCATTGTCCCTATCTTTGTTACTTCAGATGGTAGCTCCCTTAAAGCTTTCTCCTTCTCTAAAGTTTATTTAAAAAGACTATTTCTTACCTACTACTGACAGCTCTGATAACTCAGTCACATTGTGGGTTCATTTTTATACTCCCATGTCCAATTAATATTCATATTCTCTGAGGTTTATATTTGGACTTATCATTTTCTTGCTCTCTAGTTTTTCCTTTACAATTGTGTGGCCTTGTCATTTACATAACGACCTCTCTAAACACAACCTCCAGTGCAGACCTATGTCTAATTGGGAGTTCCTTTCTTCCTCTTTCTGGGTGGTGATTTCCACCTTAAAATATTATATAAACAAGATAATGTTAATAATTTTAATAATAATAAGCAATGGATTCTCTTTATTTTTTAAAGCAAAATTTTATTATTGACATTTTGCAATTTGTTCAGCATAGCTTTATTAGTTTAGTTGTAAGATTTTTTGCATACCTCCCATTAGGTCAGTTAATGAGTTTCCATTTTCTAGAATTTTAGCATATGTTTCCTACTAAAATTATCTCAATTTACTGATGATAATTTTCAAAGCTTTGCAAAGGCAGCTTGCTTCAAGTCATTAAAAAAGTGATTTTCTCTCCATGAACTAGTTAATCCTTTATCACTTCAGCAGATCTCTTAATGTTTCATTAGTTGTCCCACATTTCATTAAAAGCTATATTTATTGGTCAACCACAAAATTAAGAAGTAACAGTTCTACTAAAAACATTCCTTAGGGTTACAATTGCCCTGAAATAGTAGAAGCTCTTATAGCCCAGGATTTTACACTATTAGTGTTAAAAATTTCAGGTGAATTTGAAAAAATGGAAGTGGTCAATTGATTTTTAATGATATATATATATATACATACATATATACACATAAAATAGCCCTAGACCCTTTTTCTGAAGATAAAAAAGCTTAATTCAAATGCTACAGCACAATTTATAATATCTCCAGTTTCTTCACCGAAAAGGGGTAGGAGATTCAGTTCCACTGGAGAAGATAAAAGTACTGAGATTTTTTTCAAACCAGAGAGATACTTTTCTAGTTGTGTTCTCTCCATTCACTTGACTATTAAGTTTGGATATACTAAAAATGGGCAAAAAGCAGATGTAGTAGTTACTGGTGTAAAATTATTTAGGACTCATTCATACTGAGTTTCACAAGAGTGTAGTAAGCATCTTTATGTTATCCATAACAACTTAATAATAAGAAATGATCAGTGAAAAGATTCCTAGCAATGTACCAGAATGATGATGTTGGAGATATTTGGGCACAGTTTGGAACAATTTCTAGTAATTTTATGTTTTTATTGAAATATAATTGATTTACAATATTGCATTAGTTTCAGCAGGTGTACAGCACAACAATAATATATATATAATTTTGTATATATTCCTTTTCAGGTTCTTTTCCCTTGTAGATTAATGAAAAATATTGAGTATAATTCCCTGTACAATAAGACCTTGTTGTTTATCTATTTTACATATAGTTGTGTGTATATATTAATCCCAACCTTCTAATTTATTAATTCATTTGTATCATTTTTTTAGATTCCACATATAAGTGATATCATATGATATTTGTCTTTATCTTGCTTTCTTCACTTAGTATGATAATCTCTAGGTAATTTATTATTTTTTGCCACTGCAAGTGGAATTATTTCATTTTCTTATGGCTGGCTGATATTTCATTGTATGTTTATACCACATCTTCTTTATTCATTGGAACTTTACATCAAACCGTATTGCTGACTGTGTCTTTGGTACATGACTTGCCCTGCAATATCCATATTTTATAAATTATTGTTGGCATTGCTCTTTTATTGGTAAATCTCTCACAAGGATTATCCAGCCATGATCATTCTACCTAATGGGCTTCCCTGGTAGCTCAACTGATAAAGAATCAGCCTGCAATGCAGGAGACCCCGGTTTGATTTCTAGGTTGGGAAGATCCCCTGGAGAAGGGATAGGCTATGCACTCTAGAATTCATGGGCTTCCCTGATGCCTTAGAAAGTAAAGAATCTGCCAGCAATGCAATAGACCTATATTCGATCCAATCCTTGGGTTGGGAAGATCCCCTGGAGGAAGGTATAGAAACCCACTCCAGTATTCTTGTCTGGAGGATCCCCATGGACAGAGCAGCCTGGTTGGGTTGCAAAGAGTCAGATACAACTGAACAGCTAAGCACAGCAAAGAGTCGGATACAACTGAACAGCTAAGCACAGCACACAACACAGCACTCTACATAGTGACAAATGGAAATTTTTTTGAAACTTGCTTATTTGTGTAGAAAATAAGCATACTTAATTAAAGGAAGGACTTGTTTTATTACATCAAATAATAGTAAGTTTAAAAATTCCTGAATCAAAAAATTTGCCTTTGAAAATAGTTTATGAATTAACTTTGTAAGAAGGATGAAGTGAAGTGAAGTCCCTCAGTCATGTCTGACCCTCTGCGACCCCATGGATTGTAGCCTACCACGCTCCACAGTCCGTGGGTTTTCCCCAGCAAGAGTACTGGAGTGGGTTGCCATTTCCTTCTCCAGAGGATCTTCCCAACCCAGGGATTGAACCTGGGTCTCCCGCATTGTAGGCAGAAGCTTTACCATCTGAGCCACCAGGGAAGTCTTGTAAGAAGGATGAGTACATTCTTTTTTCATGTTCCTAATCCATACAAATAATGTAGAGAAATATTTGATTTTTCTGAACTTAGAATAACTAATACTAAATTTACAATTTTTATTATAGTGGCTTTGTTTAAGATGGCAAAAATATAATGCAAAATTAAAACTAAAAATTTACTTTTTAACATTCACAAATCTAAATAAGTTAAGAATTTTAAAATGTTTTTAAATTTTACAGAAGGCCTTTGCAAATGGCTTTTTGTTATTTTGCAATGTTTATATTTCTGAAATTGAAACTGAACACTTAATAGTTTATGTGGTATATATTAATAATATAGGACCAGTGCCTATATATTTAGGAGTTCTTATTTGGAAATACCTTCACAGAAATAGAAAAAAAATTCTAAAATTCACATGAAACCACAGAAGACCTAGAATAGTCAAAGCAGTCTTGAGAAAGAAAAACAGGTATCACATTTGTGAATTTCAAGTTACATTAAAAATCTATAGTATTCACAACAATATGGAACTGGTATAAAAACAGACACACAAAGCAATGGAACAGAATCAGGAGTCCAGAAAATAACCCAAGCATACACAGTCAATTAATTTCAACAAGGGCACCAAGAATACACAGTGGGAAAAGGATAGTCTCTAATAAGTAGTGATGAGAAAAACGTCGACATGCAGAAGAATGAAATTGGACAAAAAATCTTATATTTATGCTCTTGATGCTGTCCTTCTCAGATAAACCTACAGTGTGGATTTAGTAAAAATTTTAAGTTAGGAAAAAGTAGATTCTGTCCTTGGAATCAGTGTAATAAGACCAGAACTCATCCTCAAGTCTCTAGAAGCTCATATCCCAGCAATCTTCAATCCTGTTCTGCTCACCTTTTAATTTTATCTCTATTACATCCTCATTTTTCTATCTCTGCAATTTTATTAAAGTCACTATCACTTCTTGTTTAAGAGAATGCACTCACTGGCTTCTTATCCAACTACCCTGCTTTCTTTCTCCAGCCTCTTCATTTAGCAGCTAGAGAAATCTTTTTTTTTTTTTTTTAATGAAATTATGATATTCCCAGGTTAAAGTCAATAATTTTGCATTATACTTTGAATGCAATTGAAGCATTTTCCCAGGACCTATATATCCTTACACAACCTAACCCACTTTCTGACTTCATCTTTTAGAACTCCTTATCTCATTCACTTTCATAATCACAGCAGCTTTTGTCAATTCCAGGAACAAACATGCCACATTCTCAAAGCTTTTGCATTTATTATTCATTCTTTTCCCCTGCCACCTCGCATTACTGGCCTCTACCATTCTGCAGGTCTCAGCTGAAATATTATCACATCCTGGAGACCATCATCTTTGTTGTTCTGTATCACATAATTGCACATTTCCTATAAAGCACTTAAATACTCTGTGTTTATTTGAGTCAGTTGTTTTTATTATTTTCTATTTCCTAAACTAAAGTATAATTTCACTATGGCAGGTATCCTATCTGTCTTACTCACTACTATCCAGAGCGTGGGTACTGAGTCTTGTTTTTTAGTTGCTAAGTCATGTCTGATTCCTTGCCATCCCATCGACTGCAGCATGCCAGGCTTCCTTGTCCTTCAGATCTCCTAGAGTTTGCTCACTATCATGTCCATTGAGTCAGTGATGCTACTTAAGCATCTCATTCTCTGCCTCACGCTTCTTCTTTTGCCGTCTATCTATCCCACTATTAGGGTCTTTCCAATGAGTTGGCTGTTTGCATCAGGTGGCCAAAAGTATTGAAGCTTCAGCTTCAGCATCAGTCCTTCCAATGAATATTAAGGGTTGATTTCCTTTAGGATTGACTGATTTGATCTCCTTGCTGCCCAAGAGACTCAAGAGTTTTCTCTAGCATCACAGTTTGAAGGCATCAATTTTTCAGCACTCAGTCTTCTTTATGGTCCAACTCTCACATCTGTATTCACATAATGTTAGAGAAGTAAAGAGTGAAGGGATGTTTAATATTTCCTCTGTACTTTATATTTACTAGAAAATATGTGTCTCTTTCACATATAACAGAAAGATGAACCATTAGGAAGGAAACAATTTTAAAATATTTTAAATCTGGGACAGAACTCCAGAGACAGAGAAACAAGATTAGCCAAAGATAAACAAGTTTCTCCTTTCCTCTTTGAGTGCAGTAAATCTATTGTATTAGCAAATACGACCTAGGATTGTTTGAAATAGATCACATATTTCCTGTGATATCAAAAGTTTTAATCAAACTTGTTTAAATAGAGGATTTGTTAAGCAGATGCTAATAGGAATTAAATCACAAAGGCCCACTATATTTATGATCATTAAGTCAGTCTTAAGCATATTCTATTGTAAGGAAAAATCCTCTTAGAATTTCTTGGCCTGGTTTGAGAATTAAACTGTCATAAAACAGATTAACAGGACAAAAGCACACACATTTATATAAGACTTACATGACACAGGAGCCCTCATAAGGAATGAAGTCCCCCTGAAATGGTGGCTACTACATGCCTTTATATATGAGGTTGAACAAAGAGAAGCAACTGTGGAAAAGTAATTGAAATATATGGAAGGCTAAAGGGAATTTTTAAATATTTTAACAAAGTCTGTTTATATAAACTATCTCAGTTTTTGTTTCTTGAGGAAGACTATTTATTTTCTCCTGGTACAGGAAAGGCATCTTTCACATGGAAGTTTTTACTTTCTATTTTCAGGCAGAAAAGGGGAGATCAGAATGAGCTTTTTGTATCTGCTGTTCTTTAAGTACCCTTAACTCAAAATAATCCAAACTGTCATATTTGGGGTGACATATTCTGCCACCCTTCACTATGATTTTTTGGCTTTCCCTTTACTTAAAAATATAACTTCATAGTGAAAATTTGCATATTATAGTCTCTTAACAAATATTAGTTACAGAAGTGAATTTATTAAATGCTATAAACACAAACCAGATTTCATTATTTCACTATGTAACACTTTTCAATAAAGTGAGATTGAATAATACCTAAATTCCTCTGATATTGGCTGTCTGATATATTTGAGCTGGAATTTCCACTTACATAACTGATTCAAACTTATTACTCTGTGTATCTGTCCCACGAAGTTATCTATTATCTTAACTACTTCCCTCCTCCCTTTTTGCAAGCTTTCTGCTTGTGACTCAAGATTCAGCACTTGTGTAATCTGCTTTTTCCGAACTTCTTGTAACTGTTCAGGTGAGTTAGGCACTCCTTCCCTGAAACTCTCAATTGTATTCTGAGTTTCACTCTATTCCTACCACCCCCAGGGCTTTCTTGTTTTTGTGTCTTTCTCTTCTTTGCCATATGTTAGGCTCTCTTGAAACAGAGATCAATTTTTTTTTGTTATCCTTGCATAATATTCAGGCAAGTATATGTTGTAAAATAGGCTTTGGAGTCTCAGAATATTAAATCAGCTTCATTTGAAAACTAGCTCCAGTGCTAATTAATGGATAAGCTAGCACAGTTACAAAGTTGAAGTGAAGAAGGGAAAATTTCCCTAATGTTCAAAAATGCTTCATTGATTTTCAATCCAAATCTGCTATTGAAAGCTCTGGCTGTTCCTGGGTTTCCTTTCTCATGATTTTTAATATGTTCACAATCCCAAGAAGAATAATATAGCACACACAGTTTTTTGATGGGACCTCTCAAATACCTGCAGTGTTGTGATCTCCAGAGTGTCACCCCGGCCCTCGCCGTTAGCATAGAGCTAATAGATAATCATGCTCTCTGTTTTGCTGTAAGCCTTTCCAGTGCACTAATTGGTTTTCATTTGGGGTCAGTAGTGTGTTTGTTAAGAATGCACTATGCCTGGTTGTTCTGGCTTAATAATTTATTCAATGCCTGTCTTATCTTTAGAAGCACTTTTTAAATATGTCAATTTGTAAATATGATATCTATATTAAATTTTTGTTACAAATATATAGTTTACAAATTTATAATTAAAATGACAGATTATATCATAATGAATTATATTAAACATTTTAGCTAAATTTCAGGTTAATTATATATGCATTAAAATATAAAATATTAATGTCTATGTTTCAATGTATTATGTATTATTTTTTTCTAGAATGTATGTTTATGACTTGAATAAAACACTAGAACAACAAAAAAATAAATTTCCTAACCTAAACAAATATTCTTATAGACATTTACTCATAATATAATAATTTGAGAACTATTTCTGTTAACTGTTTCTGGATTTTCAATATTATTAGTATTATATTTTCTTCCAGATAATGATTTTTTAATTTTATGGAGCATATTTAAACTATGAAATATAAAATGAAAGCATAATTTCTGTTTAAATATAAATAATCTTAAGAGTAATATACTATATATATCTAATTTTACCATTAATTTTTCCATTAAAGGTATTTATTTTAATTGAATTACAGACAAAAGTTATTACTTTTCAAGAATATATCTCTATGTTTTACTTACTTAGGAAGAATTTTCTTCTCAAAGTGACATTTGGAATACTAATGTTAACGTAGAATACAACATAATAAAACCAAAACCTAAGAGATATCTTTTTTACTTCTTATCTTTTCCTGTTTTTTTCTATTGTATTTGCTATGTTATAATATTCTTGTTTGGAACAATTTGTTGTTCTTTCTAAACATTAACCTATTCCATCTCAAATGATTGTAATGACATGGTGTCACCACAGTGATTCAGAATTACATGTTTATCAAATATGTAAATTCTCACATGAATATAATTTCAAAGGAAATAATAAATAATAGACTGTTCAGTTCAGTTCAGTCTCTCTGTCGTGTCCAACTCTTTGCAGCCTCAGGAACCGCAGCACGCCAGGCCTCCCTGTCCATCACCAACTCCCGGAGTTAACCTAAACCCATGTCCGTTGAGTCGGTGAGGCCATCCAACCATCTCATCCTCTGTTGTCCCCTTCTCCTCCTGCCCTCAATCTTTCCCAGCATCCGGGTCTTTTCAAATGAGTCAGCTCTTTGAATCAGGTGGCCAAAATATTGGGGTCTCAGACTCAGCATCAGTCCTTCCAATGAATACCTAGGACTGATTTCCTTTAGGATGGACTGGCTGGATCTGCTTGCAGTCCAAGGGACTTGCAAGAGTCTTCTCCAACACCAGAGTTCAAAAGCATCAATTCTTCTGCACTCAGCTTTCTTTATAGTCCAACTTTCATATCTATACCTGACCACTGGAAAAACCATAGCCTTGACTCGATGGACCTTTGTTGACAAAGTCATGTCTTTGGTTTTTAATACGCTGTCTAGGTTGGTCATAACTTTCCTTCCAGGGAGTAAGCGTCTTTTAATTTCATGGCTGCAATCACCATCTGCAGTGACTTTGGAGCCCAAAAAATAAAGTCAGCCACTGTTTTCACTGATTCCCCATCTATTTCCCATGAAGTGATGTGACCAGATGCCATGATCTTCGTTTTCTGAACGCTGAGCTTTAAGCCAACTTTTTCAGTCTCCTCTTTCACTTTCTTCAAGAGACTCTTTAGTTCTTCTTCACTTTTGGTCATAAGGGTGGTGCCATCTGCGTATCTGAGGTTATTGATATTTCTCCCAGCAATCTTGATTTGAACTTGTGCTTCTTCCAGACCAGCGTTTCTCATGATGTACCCTGCATATAAGTTAAATAAGCAGGGTGACAATATACAGCCTTGATGTACTCCTTTTCCTATTTGGAACCAGTCTGTTTTTCCATGTCCAGTTCTAACTGTTGCCTCTTGACCTGCATATAGGTTTCTCAAGAGGCAGGTCAGGTGGTCTGGTATTCCCATCTCTCTCAGAATTTTCCACAGTTTATTGTGATCCACACAGTCAAAGGCTTTGGCATAGTCAATAAAGCAGAAATAGATGTTTTTTTCTGGAACTCTCTTGCTTTTTCCATGATCCAGAGGATGTTGGCAATTTGATCTCTGGTTCCTCTGCCTTTTCTAAAACCAGCTTGAACATCTGAAAGTTCACAGTTCATGTATTGCTGAAGCCTGGCTTGGAGAATTTTGAGCATTACTTTACTAGCATGTGAGATGAGTGCAATTGTGCGGTAGTTTATGCATTCTTTGGCATTGCCTTTCTTTGGGATTGGAATGAAAACTGACCTTTTCCAGTCCTGTGGCCACTGCTGAGTTTTCCAAATTTGCAGGCATACTGAGTGCAGTACTTTCACAGCATCATCTTTCAGAATTTGAAATAGTTAAACTGGAATTCCATCACCTCCACTAGCTTTGTTCTTCGTGATTCTTTCTAAGGTCCACTTGACTTCACATTCCAGGATGTCTGGTTCTAGTTGAGTGTGAGTGACCACATTATTATGATTATTTGGGTCATGAAGATCTTTTTTATACAGTTCTGTGTATTCTTGCCACCCCTTCTTAATATCTTCTGCTTCTGTTAGGTCCATACCATTTCTGTCCTTTATTTAGCCCATCTTTGCATGAAATGTTCCCTTGGTATCTCTAATTTTCTTGAAGAGATCTCTAGTCTTTCCCATTCTATTGTTTTCTTCTATTTCTTTGCATTGATCGCTGAGGAAGGCTTTCTTATCTTTTCTTGCTATTCTTTGGAACTCTTCATTCAAATGGGTATATCTTTCCTTTGTGTTACTCGTTAGCTATAAAGTGCGGACAGCACTTTTCTCAGAACTCAACAATTTTGAAAACATAAGTTTCTCTCTCTTGTCTATCCATTGCTGGTTGATAGAACTCATTGTTTTAAAAAGCCAAAATATTTTGTAATGAACATAAAGCTGTTTAGACAATTCAAAAGCCTGGTAGAACCAAGGATTTATTAGTTTATTTTAAGGTATGCTTTTAATATATTTTTTTAAAATATGCACTTCTTGAATTGTTCTTCTGGTTACATTAAAAACAGCTATTTGAACAAAACCCCAAATGAAGAAAAACCTTGAAAATTTTTATGATGTAATCAAAAGTGAACATTAACTGATATTAAATCTGTTTAAAATGGATAATTAAAAGAATAAGGAAGTTAGGAATATGACATTTTATTTCTCATCATGAAGTTTGCTATTGGGGGAGACGGGAGGGGGGTTCGGGATTGGGAACATGTGTACACCCATGGCGGATCCATGTTGATGTGTGGCAAAACCAATACAATATTGTAAAGTAAAAATAATAAGATGAAGAAGAAGAAAAGAAAAAAAAATCATAGATGTTAAACAAATTGAAAAGTAGTAACATACTAGTGACTTTTATAACAGCTTAAAGATGTATTCAACTCAATTATTTAGAATAGATTTTTAATTTTTAATGGACAAAAGATAGCTCAGTCTGTGAGAGGTTTTTCATTTAATAGATGAAGAAACACACTCAAGGAGAGTTGGCATGGGTGCATAACATAATACAAGCAAGTTAGCAGGAGTCCCAGAGCTTAGGTTTAGCTCCATAGATTGCCAAGTTAATTTATGATTAATAGATTCTCCTAGCTACCTTTAAATATCATCTTCTTTGTAATATAAACTATACTGTATGCAAATTTCATATTTAGAGGCTAAGGAATGATAAAGTATTGACTGAGTAATAGGGATAGTAGTCACACTTCACAAAAAGGTAAGACTAATCTATATCAGGCACTTTTTTGGTAATTGAGACAAATGAATAGAAGTACTCAGCTACTTAAGCAAAGAAGTTTCACTAAAGTAAGATATCCCTTTCAGTAAAGAGCATTTAAGAGTATTCGTGAAATATTAGAAATGGTAAAGTTGATGGCAAAGTATGTGACAAAAGCTTATTATTGATTGAACACAGAAGCAGTGACTGCTTCTTTCAAATATTAATAACTTTTTAAATTGCACATTAAAATCCCATCACATGAATTTATTATTTAAAACTCCAGTAAATTTAATATTATCTCTAAAGCAACTATTGTAGAGACTTAATGGATTCCTTAACTAGGATATAGTATTAATGGTTATAGAACACTAATTAAAATGGAGAGTTTGAAAAACAGCCAAAATGTGAAGAAATTATTCAAACAGTGATTCTATTTTTAAAAAGTGAATGGAAGCTTTATCCAAAATGCTAAAAGGAAATGTACAAATCATACACTTCATTTAATCATTGTAATATTTTTCATAAGGATTAATATATATTGTTTCCTTCTAGATATACATGCTATTTTACTTTAATATCTTGGAAGTAATCTAATTCATCTTGTTTTATACTTGGGTTGTATTAATTTTTCAGAGAAATGAAAGTGTGTCTACCATTATACTGACCACATTTGTTTGCACTTTTGACATTTATTTGAATATAGGTTTTCATTATAAATGTATCACTGCATCAAGAATTTATCTGGATAAATTTGTTTAGAAGTGTTCTTTTCTTTAAAGGGTTAATATGATAATTTTGAATTTAAGGAATAGAATATGTTTGTCTTCAAATAATATAATTTGATTCAAATAAAGATTATTTACAGTTATTTTTTTATTTATTACTATCCATGTTAATAATATACTCACTCATTTTAGGATTCTTTATTAGATAACAATTCCTTCCATATCCTTAGATAGTCAAGATGCTTTGTTCCAGTAACAGAAAACCATTTTCAAATAACAGAAGCAAAAAATGAAATAGAGCATAAGGATTCAGGAGTATTTTTTGGAGCAAGAAGCACCACCATGATTCTTATCAGCTGGAACAAGGCAATTTTCAGGAACTTGAGAAACATGTTTCAGTTAATTTCACTTGTTTAACTTACATGGACTCATATCTCTGCTTTTTTGTGTCTCCAATTCATTCTTTTCCTTTTTTGAATTGAATTTTACTTATTTTATTTTTCCAAAACATGCCAATTTCACCACTGCAGAATTACCAAGTCCAAGATTCAAATAAATCAAAATTTGAAAAAGAATTATTTTTCCCAGTTCTAAATTCTGGCAAAAAAAATCTGCCAGGATCAGTGTCCATTTCTGGTACAGTCAACAATTTTAGGGGCATAGATCCTGTAATATTAATGGATGTTTTAATGTCTAGTCTTACTGAAGGCAAATATAAGAGCAGGAAAGAAATTACAAACTAGTAACTTTTCTTTAGGTGATGTAAAACCTACACATAATGAATTAAGTATCTATTGTAAGTTAAACTGTTAAATTATTTTTATTAAAATCAAATCTTCATCAATCTTGAATTGTCATTACTAATTAGAAAGAATATAAATAAAGATAGCATTTTGATGATTTATACCAAGTTGATAGTTTAGCATTCATAATAGAATATAATTGGAATTGTTTTTGGTGGAGACTAGAATTGTTTTAGATGGAGCTTAGATTCAATTCTTACAACCTTTTAAAGTGTTTAATTAATGTATTCTTATAATTGACTTAATATATGTGTTTTTTAAAAGTTGCCATTTTATCTCTTATTACTACATAGGTATAAGTTCACCTTTAATCTGCAATAGAATTCATCACCAAACTTTGTGGCTGCTGAACAACATAACTTTAAATCATCCATAAATCAAAGAAATTACCTACTAATAGGTACCATTGTTACCAGCCAGGGTTCTTAAGACTCCTTAATCAATAGAAATTGATGAGGCCAAATGAAGAATTCAGGTAAGGCTTTATTGGAAATCATGCCGCAGCACAGGGGAGTGTAAACAAGTAACTGTGGTCCCTTAAATGGTTAAGAGTAGGGGCAGAGTCAGGGGTTCTGCCCCAGGGATGGCTTGGGTGCGCTGTCCATCCCCTAGGTGGTGGCTGTCTACAGGATCATGTGCAAAACCCTACTTTTGTTCCCAACACTTCAAAAATTGGATTTTTGATCTTTTTGTATATTTCTTATAATTTACCCCAGCTACTCACATATGCAGTTATTTTTTAGTCCCTTATATTTTCTTTGTATTCTGTTGCTTAGTTTAAAAGAGGAAAACCAAGCACAAATTTTATCACCCATAAAGATTCATTGTTAGTAATTCCAGTCCTTTCTTTATGCATATGAAAATGTAGATCTAGTAGATAATAGACAGTTCATAGATAGTATTTTATAAGATTTGATCAAATATTAATTCAAAAAAATGCTATTTTAAATTGTATTTAACTTTATCAAAAGGAAAAGAGACACAAATCAAAAGATATCTGTGAATTTCTATTAAATATTTCTTCAGAACAAGAGGTGATAGTTTCTAAAATCCATTTTACTTTATAAAATAATTATCAAGAAAAATGTTAAATGGTTGAAGTACTTCTGTTTTTTAGCATGATTCAGCAATATCTAGTGATTCTCTGCTATAAAAATTGCTAAAATATAATATTCTACCTGCCTTTCATTTCCCATTGCTATATTATTAACATTACCATGTCAAGTTTTATGATATATATATCAGTTGTACTACCAAGGGCTGGAAAGCCTTCTTATTTTAGTAAGATTTAATACTTGCCGCTATTCCTTTAGTATCTCCTCCATTTCCAAGTGTGTCATTTATACTCATGTTTTCTGGGAACTTCATCTAATACCTTTTTTTTTTTTTTTTCCCCAGAAAGCCTGAAGCAATCATGGATGCTTGTACTCTCAGAGTGCTTGCCGGTTTGTTTACAATACCTTAGAGAATGCTTAATTACAGCCCAGAATTGTTCAGTCCCTTTATACATTATCTAATGTATTGTCTGGAAGGCACTTTCAAGTACGCACTTTCATTAAGTGCCATTTAAAAATTAGAAAAGAGCAGCGAAGGTAAAGAGGCTGATCCTAGTAACCAAGCTAGTAACAGAAGCTAGAACTTGAACTCTTGAACTCCCAGAGTTTGGATCCTCATCTATGACTATTAAACTGATGCTACAAACTTCATAGCATATTACTTCCTCTTTATATTCCTGGTTCATATTATAAACCATGCACATACACTTGATTTAATAAATTCACTTGGAAATGTTTCTGTGGTAATGATTTGAAATACTGTCTCTTGGAATGCCATTGTTCTCATCAGCAGTTTCAGTTCTGCCTGAAGGTTTCTTTCTTGTGGCTTTTAGGATATTTTTCAGTTTTAATTATTCTCTTTGCTATTCCAGGAGCATGGATTGCTCATGAAGATATTCTTTCTTCTGATCTTTTCTTTTATCAGTTTTATACTTTTATCCTTCTCGTTGCTTTGAGTGACTTCCTCAAACCTGTCTGCTTGTACTCCATGAGTTTTATATCATGTTATTATATTTCTGTTTTTTTCTAATATAGCTTCTATGTGTGCCTGTGTGCTGTTGCTTCAGTTTTATCCAGCTGTTTGTGACCCATGGACTGTAGCCCATGAGGCTCCTCTGTCCATGGGATTTTCCAGGCAAGAATACTGGAGTGGGTTGCCATTTTCTTCTCTAGGGGATCTTTCTGACCCAGGGTTAGAACCCACATCTCCTGCATTGGCAGATGGATTCTTTATCACTGAACCACCTGGAAAGCCTCTTATATGTAAGTAGGAACATACTCATTTCTTTTTTATTATTATTTATTCTTAAAATATAGTTTGGAGGAAGTTGACAAATAGTTAACTAATTCTATTAATGTTTCACTCTCTGGAGCAACTATCAACTTCTCCTTTAAAATAAATAAAGACTATGAAAACTCAATATCTGAATATGTTTATATACATGTGTATGTCACTATAAAATATAAACAATCACAATACGGTGTTAAAATGCTCTCATAGACTGTTTACACGTGCATTTATATATGACATGCAAAAATACAGAGTAGGTATACTGTATACCTTTCCAGTGTATTAGACAGACAAGTCATTACATACATGCTTTAACTGTATAAAATATGTTTGTCTCATCATTATTCTTTAATATCTATTCAAAGATGTGTTACAATACTATCAAAGAAAGAAATAGAAAACTACCTCTGAACTTTTTGAAGGAAGAACTTTTGGAATAACAGTATCATTAAATACAGCCTCTGGGAAAAAAGCAAAATATTAAACACAAGAAAAATGACAAGTACAGCTTAAACTTCTTTGTGGTTATAAGCCCTGAATTAATATACAGTGCCTCTGACAGAATCAGAACTTTCTTTTATATTTTGAAATGAAGTGCTGAGGTATGAAAAACTACTTTCTGATACAAACTGTATGATAACACAATAAACCCAGAATATCTAATATAATCTTATACCTATTCATCTGTACCATTGATTTACATTAAATAAATCAATTTAAAATATAGCTATCCTCTAGATTAAGCATACTATTTAAAATACAAAGTCATTTTGTAATAGTATGTGTTTGTTCATAAAATCAGAAGCTTAGAAAATGCTGGGAGTGGAAAAGGAAATTTGCTGGGGCAAGC
Source organism: Budorcas taxicolor (assembly GCF_023091745.1). Classification (NCBI taxonomy): domain Eukaryota; kingdom Metazoa; phylum Chordata; class Mammalia; order Artiodactyla; family Bovidae; genus Budorcas; species Budorcas taxicolor. The sequence continues at coordinate 63,868,718 of NC_068921.1, read as the reverse complement.
AACTACCACAAAGACACATTCAAGCCACTAGAAATTTTAACACAATAGCAGCAATCATACCTATTGTAACCTTTACTAAGATCTTGCCATATACTATTCATTACTCTGATTTTCCATTTTCAAGAGCTATTTACTATTTAAAACAAACTTTAAAAATTGGTACTGTCAGCCTGAGTTTTTGAATATTGAATTTGTATTATTATTTATAAATATTATTTATATTTTGAAATATTTTTGTAGCTTTTGTAATAGAATAATGTAGAATGGAATAGTACAAAAATAAAAGCAGACAAATAATCATTGGATTTGTGCTCAAAATTATTTATGATAGGTTCTGTGATTTAAAAGAAATTGGAGATCACGGGCAGTGGGAAAAATCAAAATTATTCAGTAAGAAAATAATTTGTATTTTAGGATTTTCTGATTTCAAGTTTGTTTTCTATATTGTCATTTTTGTTGAGTACATTTCTGTTATATAAAGAAAGATATGTCAGCCCCAAATATCTTCTAGCTTAATAGGAAGATATGGTTTCATCATTTTCATTTCTAATTAAATAATTTTAATAGTGTAAGCATTTCTCCCTTTTTAAAATGATTTTTTAAAAGCAATATATAGCGCTGAAGTCAATTTGCTTGATATTTTAGTGGTTTTTATAAATTAAACAGCTTATAACACATGTGGTTTCAGATGGTAGACTTAACTGTAGGCTTGATCTGCAAGTTCAAGTAAAACAAGTTATAATAATACCTAAAACAATTTAATCTAGCATAGCTAAAATGCAATACATCCCAACATACTGAAAACAAATGGATATGGGAGGATAACTCTTCCCTGAGGATATCTTAAACACTTATACAGTATGTAATATATGTCATATATGTAATAATCTGTGTAATATTTGGGTGAAGAACAATAATCACTACCGAAGTTGCAAAGAACAAAAAGCTTAATTTGTATGTCACAGGGATTGCAATTCAGGAGATACAGATTTGAGAAAAACTCACACGCTAGTAAGTAATGCTCAAAATTCTCCAAGCCAGGCTTCAGCAATACATGAACCGTGAACTTCCAGATGTTCAAGCTGGTTTTAGAAAAGGCAGAGGAACCAGAGATCAAATTGCCAACATCTGCCGGATCATCGAAAAACCAAGAGAGTTTCAGAAAAACATATATTTCTGCTCTATTGACTATGCCAAAGCCTTTGACTGTGTGGATCACAATAAACTGTGGAAAATTCCGAAAGAGATGGGAATACCAGACCCCCTGATCTGCCTCTTGAGAAACCTATATGCAGGTCAGGAAGCAACAGTTAGAAGTGGACATGGAGCAACAGACTGGTTCCAAATAGGAAAAGGAGTATGTCAAGGCTGTATCCTGTCACCTTGCTTATTTAACTTATATGCAGAGTACATCATGAGAAATGCTGGGCTGGAAGAAGCACAAGCTGGAATCAAGATTGCCGGAAGAAATATCCATTACCTCAGATATGCAGATAACACCACCCTTATGGCAGAAAGTGAAGAGGAACTAAAAAGCTTCTTGATGAAAGTGAAAGAGGAGAGTGAAAAAGTTGGCTTAAAGCTCAACATTCAGAAAATGAAGATCATGGCATCGAGTCCCATCACTTCATGGGAAATAGATGGGGAAACAGTGGAAACAGTGTCAGACTTTATTTTGGGGGGCTCCAAAAATCACTGCAGATGGTGATTGCAGCCATGGAATTAAAAGACACTCCTTGGAAGGAAAGTTATGACAAACCTAGATAGTATATTAAAAAGCAGATATATTACTTTGTCAGCAAAGGTCCATTTAGGCAATGGTTTTTCCAGTGGTCATGTATGGATGTGAGAGGTGGAGTATAAAGAAAGCAGAGTGCAGAAGAATTAATGCTTTTGGACTCTGGTGTTGGGGAGGACTCTTGCGAGTCCCTTGGACTGCAAGCAGATCCAACAAGTCCATCCTAAATGAGATAAGTCCTGGGTGTTCATTGGAAGGACTGATGCTGAGTCTGAAACTCCAATACTTTGGCCACCTCATGGAAGAGTTGACTTGTTGGAAAAGACTCTGATGCTGGGAGGGATTGGGGGCAGGAGGAGAAGGGGATGACAGAGGATGAGATGGCTGGATGGCATCACCGACTCGATGCACATGGGTTTGGGTGGGTTCCGAGAGTTGGTGATGGACAGGGAGGACTGACGTGCTGCGATTCATGAGGTCGCAAAGAGTCGGATACGACTGAATGACTGAACTGAACTGAAGAGTGTTTGGGGAGAAGAAAAAAGTGAAGGACTTATAAAGAGAAAAGCCACAAGGTCATTTAAGATGACTGGTGAGAATTGTGGTTGACTCTGTTTCAAGTATGGAAATATTTCTCCTTAAAGAATAGGTTGTCATGAGTTATTTTAGGATGAGGATTAGAGAAATACTTTGAGTTTCTGAAATATTGGACAGATAATGTGGATGCCTACGTAAAGACAATAACTGGTCAGACATTCAAATTCTAGCTGGGCTGTGATATATATAAGTCATACTTCCTGACTCTATTTCTGACTGCTGTCTTAGCAATACTGACACCATTTTGACTTACCTTTTACATAGACGAAATGAAGGATACTTTATCTACGTGCACATTTAGCAACACCAGTAAAATCTCTCTCTCTTCCTCTTTCTTTCTCTTTCTCTTTCCTCCTCTCCTGATTTCCTCTCTTGGTAAATAATAGCTAAACAGAATTTTTAATTCTTCATTCACCGTTACCTATCTTGGGCCATACATGGGGTATGCATATTTCACATTGGATTCCACTGATAGAAAATGGAGCTCAAAGTTTATTGGGAATAGATTCAAGAAGTTGGTTAATGTATAGATTCCTGGACCACACACAGAGGGCTTATGATTCTGTAAGGCTTTGGATTTTGAAAATTTAACAAGCCCCTCAGGTGGCTCTCTGCTGCAGGTGGCCTTTAGACTATAGGGGATCACATTCTGGGGTTAAAGCCTTAATTCTTCACCAGCCACTTGAGGTAAAGACAGTATGTCTACAAGTTACCATTTCTGGACCCATTTCCAGCCTTTTCCTTATGTAACTTTTAGTTTATAGCTCACTCCCACACCATTTTCCCCTCACACCTGCCTCTGTCCTTTCTGTTCTCTCTACTGGGACATTCTTAACTTACCTATCTAGTAAAGCCTACCCAGTCTTCAATATCAACTCAAGTGTCAGCTCCTTTGTAAAGATGAATGTTGATTGTCTTAACCACATTCTCTTAACCACATTTGTGTTCTCGCAAAACACAAAGTGCTCAATAGATGCTCACTGTCAATCGTGTTCAAAAGAAACACTTAAATTATCAAAAAACATATTATTAAAACAATGGTTCAGTGTGCAAAAGTACATTGGGAACTACAGATTTTCAGATTTGCAAGTTACTTTCCCTGAAGCATTCTACATGAAAAATTTTGTTTTTCTTTTTTCTTTTGTTGTACCTAAAGTGGACAGCTTACTCGGCAACATTGAACTAGTCCAGAATTTGATCATATCTAAGATTACCCAAGAGTAATGTTCTGTCTTTTCTTATCATCACTATTAGCAGTGCACCACTTCTTATTACCCTTATCGCCCATTGTTATGATAAACGAAGCACAAGGCCCTTCAACCAAAGCTGCTATCTTTAGAGGGTAATAGCTTCTTTATTTATTGGCAGCAAGACTCCTGACTTTTAGTTGAAGACTGGAATTTTATTCTAACCATTATCAAACTACACAAGTACAAAGGTGTTCTTTAATTGATTTTTTTCAACTTCCAATTTTCTTAAGAAAAAATTAATTTTGTAGGAAAATTTCAACAATAAAAATATTTAATACTCTGGGAATTTCCTTACCTTTACAAATACCTGGAACTTTTTCCAAAGTTTTGAATCACTTTCTAGTTTTGCAACACATCTTGTCATTATTTCTTTACTGTGACATTTTAAGTGTTCTATGAACAGAATGTTAAATATGTTGATATTTAGAAATGTGAGTTGTCATTGATATCATACAGTACTTAGTAACTTATTCACATCTTTTCCAACTTATAACACATTTTTTATTTGCCTGCACAAATTTGTATCTATTCAAATGAGAATATGATTTTGCATTTCCTTAAAATGAAGGAAATTTTATGTTTCCAACTTAACACAGAGTTAATTGGACTGAACCCCACCTATCTTATTTTATGCATTTATACGTGAGAGTTTTTTTTTTTTTGTAGCTTTGAAATATATTGACTTTGGCCTGAATTATGACACCTATTAAAAAGCCTCCAGATGGCTTCAAGCAAAGCAAAATAATCACCTTGAATAGCACATCCCAGGCATCAGTTCACATACTTCAGAAAGGAAAAGTGCCATGATTTTCATATTTCTAATTGTTAATGTATCAGAGGACAATGATGAAGAGACAGTGCTGAAATGGTTATTGCATATATTTATAGACTGCTGCTGCTGCTGCTAAGTCACATCAGATGTGTCTGATGTGCAACCCATAGACTGAAGCCCACCAGGCTCCTCTGTCCCTGGGATTCTCCAGGCAAGAACACTGGAGTGGGTTGCCATTTCCTTCCCCAATGCATGAAAGTGAAAAGGGAAAATGAAGTCGTTCAATCATGTCCGACTTTTAGCGACCTCATGGACTGTAGCCTACCAGGCTCTTCGGTCCATGGGACTCCCCAGGCAAGAGTATTGCAGTGAGGTGCCATTGTCTTCTCTGATTTGTAGACTAGGGCACATGAAGTCAATCTTACCTTTCTTGAATTGGTTTTATCACCTAGGGGCTTGCCTAAATGAAAAACTATCAAAAACTCAAAGGATATAGCATGAAGAATCATGTAATTTCTGTTTTCTACATTTTACAAATTGCCAACATCCGCTGGATCATGGAAAAAGCAAGAGAGTTCCAGAAAAACATCTATTTCTGCTTTATTGACTATGCCAAAGCCTTTGACTGTGTGGATCACAATGAACTGTGAAAAATTCTGAAAGAGATGGGAATACCAGACCACCTGACCTGCCTCTTTAGAAATCTGTATGCAGGTCACAAAGCAACAGTTAGAACTGGACATGGATCAACAGACTGGTTCCAAATAGGAAAAGGAGTACCTCAAGGCTGTATATTGTCACCCTGCTTATTTATCTTATATGCAGAGTACATCATGAGAAAAGCTGGACTGGAAGAAACACAAGCTGGAATCAAGATTGCTGGGAGAAATATCAATAACCTCAGATATGCAGATGACACCACCCTTATGGCAGAAAGTGAAGAGGAGCTAAAAAGCCTCTTGATGAAAGTGAAAGAGGAGAGCGAAAAAGTTGGCCTAAAGCTCAACATTCAGAAAACGAAGATCATGGCATCTGGTCCCATCACTTCATGGGAAATAGATGGGGACACAGTAGAAACAGTGTCAGACTTTATTTTGGGGGGCTCCAAAATCACTGCAGATGGTGACTGCAGCCATGAAATTAAAAGACGCTTACTCCTTGGAAGAAAAGTTATGACCAACCTAGACAGTATATTCAAAAGCAGAGATATTACTTTGCCAACTAAGGTCCGTCTAGTCAAGCCTATGGTTTTTCCTGTGGTCATGTATGGATGTATGAGTTGGACTGTGAAGAAGGCTTAGCACCGAAGAATTGATGCTTTTGAACTGTGGTGTTGGAGAAGACTCTTGAGAGTCCCTTGGACTGCAAGGAGATCCAACCAGTCCATTCTGAAGGAGATCAACCCTGGGATTTCTTCGGAAGGAACGATGCTAAAGCTGAAACTCCAGTACTTTGGCCACCTCATGTGAAGAGTTGACTCATTGGAAAAGACTCTGACGCTGGGAGGGAGTGGCGGCAGGAGGAGAAGGGGACGACAGAGGATGAGACGGCTGGATGACATCACGGACTCGATGGACGTGAGTCTGAGTGAACTCTGGGAGTTGGTGATGGACAGGAAGACCTGGCATGCTGCGATTCATGGGGTCGCAAAGAGTTGAACACATCCGAGCGACTGAACTGAACTGAATGTTGTTCAGTTGCTCTGTTGTGTTTGACTCTTTGGGCCCCAATGGACTGCAGTTTGCCAGGCTTCCACGTCTTTCACTATATCCTGGAGTTTGCTCAAACTCATGTCCATTGAGTCAGTGATGCCATTTTGTCCTCTGTCATGCTTTCTCCTCTTGCCTTCAGTCTTTCCTAACATCAGGTTTGTTTCCAATGAATTGGCTCTTCATATCAGGTGGCCAAACTTTGGAGCTTCAGCCTCAGCATCAGTCCCTTCAATGGATATTCAGGATTGATTTCCTTTAGGATTGACTGGTTTGATCTTGCACTCCAAGGGACTCTGAAGAATCCACTTCAACACCACATATGAAAAATATCAATTATTTTGCACTCAGCTTTATTTACGGTCCAAGTCTCCCATCAATACATGACTACTGGAAAACCATAGCTTTGACTCTACAGACCTTTGTTGGCAAAGTAATGTCTTTGCTTTTTTATGTGCTGTCTATGTTTGTCATAGCTTTTCTTCCTAGGAATAAGCGTCTTTTAGTTTCATGGCTGTGGTCATCATCTGCAGTGATTTTGGAGCCCAAAAAATAAGGTCTCTCACTGTTTCCATTGTTTTCCCATCTATTTGCCATAAAGTGATGAGACTGGATGTCATGATCTTAGTTTTTTGAATGTTGAGTTTGAAGCCAACTTTTTCGCTCTCCTCTTTCACTTTCATCCAGAGGCTTTTCAGTTCCTCTTCACTTTCTGGCATAAGGATGGTGTCATCAGCATATCTGAGGTTATTGATATTTCTCCTGGCAATCTTGATTCCAGCTTGTGCTTCATCTAGCCCAACATTTCTCATGATGTACTCACATATAAGTTAAATAAGCAGGGTGACAATATACAGCTTTCACATACTCCTTTCCCAAGTTTGAACCAGTCCATTTTTCCATGTCTGGTTCTACCTGTTGCTTCTTGACCTGCATACATTTCACAGAAGGTAGATATGGTGGTCTGGTATTCCCACCTCATAAAGAATTTTCTAAAGTTTATTGGGATCCACACATTAAAGGCTTGTGTAGTCGGTGAAGCAGAAGTAGATATTTTTCTGGAATATTTTTAATAGAATTGCTAATAGAGAATCAGCATGAATCCCTGCTCTACTTGTTTGTTTTCAGACCTTAGACCTGCAGAGCAAAATCCTTGTGAAAGTTAGTTTTTGTCAAGAACTAGCGTTGTTGTTGTCTGAAGCCAAAAAGGAAAGAAATCAAGGTCTTAGTGCACGGAGAAAAGGTATCTATGAAATTCTGTTTGAAAATAAGTTGATGATTATTCCCAAAAGGATGCAGTGATCTCTCAGTATTTCTAAGATAATATAGAGAACTCTGAAATAGCTGCAATATCAACTAGCATGCAACTAAATCTAGAGCTTAAGTCTAAGCATTTGTAGTTTGGGCGATAGCAGGACTTAAAAACAAGTTAGAGATAGAAGGAAACAAAGCAAAACACCAAGAATGAATGTAAGTTTAAAACTACCTATAATATTCCATTAGGAACATGCAGACAATTTAAAGAATTCGTAAATAGAAAACAGTGGAAAATTTAAGACTAATTTGCAATGCCATATGTAAATTACCATATGTAAAATACCTAGCAAATGGAAACTTTCTGTAGGACTCAGGGAAGTCAAACTGGGGCTCTGTAACAACCTAGAAGGGTGGAATGGGGAGGAAGATGGAAGGGAGGTTCAAGAGGGAGGGGACATATGTATACCTACGGCTGACTCAGGTTTTGGCAGAAATCAACACATTTCTTTAAAGCAATTACCCTTCAATCAAAAAATAAAAATTTAAAATTTTTTTAGGTAAAGATCTTACTATTATATTGTTAGGTTATATTACAAAATTCAACCACTGTTTTATCAGAATGTATATTGTAGCTGAATTAAAATGTAATACTTAGAGAACTACAGGGTGAAAATTTGTGCTTCCAGGTATTAATGTGTGGAAATAAGCAAAGCTACATCACTTAAAGAGCTGGTATTGGGCTCATTATGTCATACTTTCTTTGTCAATAAAATAGAATTAATTTCCCTCAGATGTATGATTGTTTTGTGCAACAAAAGACTTTTAAATAAATATAAAACACTTGTCATAATGAGTATCACATAGGGAACATAGTTGGTTGCTATTTATTATTCTTCTCACTAATTCTGTTGTATTGTTACAATAGTGAAGTGAAGTTGCTCAGTCGTATCTAACTCTTTGCGACCCCATAGACTGCAGCCTACCAGGCTCCTCGGACCATGGGATTTTCCAGGCAAGAATACTAGAGTGGGTTGCCATTTCCTTCTCCAGGGGATCTTTCCTACCCAGGGATCGAACCTGGGTCTCCTGCATTGTAGGCAGACGTTTTATTGTCTGAGCTACCAGGAAAGCCCTATTGTTACAATAGTGATTTTAATAATTGATAGCACGAGTTAACAACAAAGCTTAACAAATCGCATTTTCACTTTCATTTGGAGTTGTTTCAAATAGTTTGAGGAAAGACATAGTATATGCTGAAAAATGATTGAACCTAAAAAAAAAAAACAACATGAAAGTGCCACCTGTTCACCTTGTCTTAGTCTAGAAATCATAGAAGTCTTATGTGAGTCCCATTCTACACATTCAGAACTAGAACTCATGCAAGTGCCCAGCTGCCCTTTCTTTTCCGGCTAGACTATTGCTTTTTTTTTTTTTTTTGACCTCTATTCAATTCAGGTTTTTAGGTTTTATAACTGTAAGCTTGATTCCTGGTGTAAGAAATATGGCCTGAGCTCTGCTTGCCAGAGCCATCTACTCCCTTTCTGTTCTCATAGAACACAAATCTAACCCCAGGCATTTAACACAGAGCCTAGGTTAGGTCAGCCCTACTCCATCATGACCCATGAAGTGAGTGAAGAACGGAACACATTATATCGTTGAAATACAAATTATATGTTTACAAATCAGTTTTCTCTGGTACATAGAACATTAGATGATAAAAGATAAAATACACAAATGTGTGTATACTTTTATTTATTTATTTTTTAATTTTTATTTTTTTTGTGTGTATACTTTTAATAAATATAAAACCAAGTGTCATGATTATATAAATAACAGGTAACATTTGGCAAAATTTATCAAGTTAGAAGCTTTATGTTGTTGCTAATTTTCTGAAAGCCAAGAAATTAAAAATTTGAAATGATATTTAATTTTCATGCTATAGATTAAAATGTTTTAATGTTCCACTTGTGTTTTTGTGATTTGTTTTGTTTTTCAGTAGAGATTATTTTTTCCCTATCATTGAATTCTTATAAAAAATATAGCACATGGGTCATTTTATAAAAGTCATAAAGTAACATAGTAAACATTCTCCTCAATTTTCTTTCTGCAGTGCATGCATAAAATAGACATGCTTTATAATGAATTTCATCGATTCAAATGCATATTATACAGAACTGTAGCCATGCCAACAGATTGCTATAGGAAGCTAGAGAGTATTAAACCAAATATAGAGTTTTAGGGGATTTAACTTGATAGAAATATAATAGCTAAAATCATTTTAAAAATTGAAAAAATATCCTTTGTGCCATCTCTTATGCCTTGTAGATAGCTTTTAAGTGGATTTAAAAATTGTAAGGATGCAATTTTAATTTTACCATATGCATTGGCATAGGCTAATTATGTTTAGCATGTCACTCTAGTAGCAGTATGAGAAAAATTAAAAAGAAAAATAGATATTTACTATAGTTCTGACTCCTTAATCTCCCATCCCAAGCTACAGGCCCCCATATTTTTATGTCCCAGTTATACCACTTTTTGAATGGAAGTAGTTGTCAGTATATGATGTCTTGTTAAATTATTATTTGTTAAACTATTATTATATGATGTCTTGTTAAACTATTATTAAATTATTAATTGAGCATTATGATTCCCTTTTACAGGGTCTCACCAGAAAATAAAATGGGTATGAGCAAACAAGGAATATTGTGCAAGTTGCTGATAATTCCATCTCTTATACAATGATCTTACACATATACATTGTTTTCTTACTCTCACCAGCTACTAAGTTTCCTTAGTGGTTCCAAATTTAATTCAATTATATTTCTCTTGTTAAGTCATTCACCCATGTCCAACTCTTTGGCTGTCCAACTCAACCCCATGGACTGCAGCATGCCAGGTTTCCCAGTCCTTCACTATCTTCCTGAGTTTGCTCAAACTCATATCCCTTGAGTCAGTGATGCCATCCAACTATTTCATCTTCTGTAGCCCTCTACTCCTGTTGCCCTCAATCTTTCCCAGCGTCAGGGTATTTTCCAATGAGTCAGCTCTTCATATCAGGTGATGAAAGTATTGAAGCTTCCGTTCAGCACCAGTTCTTCCAATGAATGCTTAGGGTTGATTTCCTTTAGGATTGACTGATCTTGCTGTCCAAGGGACTCTCAAGAGTCTTCTCTAACACCACAATTCAAAAGCATCAGTTCTTCAGCACTCAGCCTTCCTTATGGTCCAGCTCTCACATCCATACTTGACTGCTGGAAAAACCATAGCTTTGATGATGTACGTGAAAGGACCTTTGTAGGCAAAGTGATGTCTCTGCTTTTTAATACTCTGTCTATGTTTGTCATTCTTCCAAGAAGCAAGCACCATTTAATTTCATGGTTTCAGTCACTGTCTGTATTGATTTTGGAGCTCAAGAAAATAAAATTTGACACTGTTTCTACATTTTCCCCATCAATTTACCACGAAGTGATAGGGCCAGATGCCATGATCTTTGTTTTTTGAATGTTCAGTTTTAAGCCAGCTTTTCAGCTCTCCTCTTTCATCTTTATCAAAAGGCTCTTTGGATCCTCTTCACTTTCTGCCATTAAAGTGGTATCATCTGCATATCTGAGGTTGCTGATATTTCTCCTAACAATCTTGATTCCAGCTTGTGCTTCATCCAGCCCAGAATTTTTCCTGATGTACTCTGCATATAAATTAAATAAGCAGGGTGACAACATACACTTTAACATACTCCTTTTCCAATTTTGAACCAGTCCCTTCTTCCATGTCCCATTCTGTTACTTCTTGTGCTGCATACAGGTTTCTCAGGAGGAGGCAAAGTGGTCTGATATTCTCATCTCATTAAGAATATTCCACAATTATATTATTTTCAAATATATAATTTGAACTGTCATGAAAAAAGTATGGGAGAGACTTTCCTATAATAGATGTTATTTAAGTGAATTAGATTAAACAGAGATGTGTCTGAGGTATAAATATCCTTTACTCTAGACAGATAAATTTATGTATGCTTAAGAAATAAGTGTTTAGGGACTTTCCTAGTGGCCCAGTGTTTGAGACTTCACATTTCCACTGCAGGGGGCTATGAGGTTCATTCCCTTGTTGGCAGACTAAGATCCTGAAAGCCAGGCAACACAGTGAAAAAAACAAACAAAAAAAAAACAGGTTTCATGGTTACAATCTTCTATTGAACACTAAGGAAGTTTACATAACTTTGTTTTGGTAGTCAACATATCTTCTTTGGAATGTAAACTAAATATTTCTTTAAAAAATAATTTTAAAAAAAGATCTGTATATCCACTCAATTACTTAGACTGATTTTAAACATGCAATTAAACTTGACAAGAAAGAATAACTAATGCTAATGCTAAATGCTAATATAAACAATGGTCTTAGCCATTCAAGACTTCTACTTACATTGTAATATCAGATTTTGAATAGAAGTACCACCAGATGTGGTCTTCCTAGGTGGCACTAGTGGTAAAGAACCAGCTTCCTAATGAAGGAGAAGTAAGAGACCAGGGTTTTATCATTGGGTCAAGAAGATCCCCTGGAGGAGGGCATGGCAATCCACTACAGTATTCTGGTCTGGAGAATCTCACAGACACAGAAGCCTGGATGGCTATAGTCAGTCCATAGGGCCGCAGAAGAGTTGGACACAACTGAAGTTGCTTAGCACATACCACCATTTGTACAGTTGGCTGAAAAAGTGTTCTCAAGTATATTTGACCTGCTGGCTGTAAATATTTTATATTGTTTATTAAAAAAAGAATAGCATCTAATAACATTTACCAATAACCACAATTAAGTTTTTTAGATAATTTATGACTATGATAATTAAATCATTATCAACTATATGTGTAAATTTGTCCATTCTGTTTACTTTAACCAATTACATAAACACTGACAGCTTTTGCTAGAGGGGCCAGAAACAGTATAAAATGAAAGGCAGTGGCTTGACCTCCAAAATTCTACTGGCAAGAAAATAGCTTGAGGAGACTACCCAGGTGTGAATATGTGCTATATTCTATGATATAGAAAGGATGACTCAGAGAGCTAAACCAATAGCTCAGAGCATGGGACAGAAACTCACAGAGTATTAATGCCAGAACTTGAGACTGAATCAATTTTGGCTGGAGTTTATCTGCCAGGATTTCAGAAATCTTTTGCACCAGTGACTAATTTTTACCATCCTTTACCTGCTTTTTGAATTAAAAAAGGCCTATAGTATTTATTCTATTCTGTTCCACTATAGTGTGTTAGGTAGGTTGAAGGAAGATAACTTATCCTCTTTAATTTCATTAGTCATCATGAGCGATTGTGTCCTAAGAGCTGTATCTAATGGGTTGCGCTTACCAACTTTATCTGAACTTGGACATGACGTAGATGATGAGATTTTGGACTTGCAGTTGATGCTGTAATGGGATGAGATCTTTGGATGTAGTAAATGTGTCCTGCATGTGGTACAGGAAGGAAGACTCACTGGGATCCAGATTGCTCACTATACTGGACAATGCGATAGCATGAATCTCAATTCCCTTTCTTTAAGCATAAGCAGAATACTTCTTCAAGCCAATAGACCACGGAAAAGGTGAAGGATTTTGGCCAACATAATTAATATCCAAAATTGATCATTCTTGAGTTTATCAAAAGGGAGATTATTATAGGTGAACCTCATCTAATCAGAAGAAAGCCTTTACATGGACTGAACCACTTCCTAAGGTGAGAAATTCTCTTTCTTGAGATCTAAGGGACCAAGTCAATCACCATGAGAGCCACAGCTGCAACTAAAGGTTTATTCTGCCACAATCTTCAATAGCTTAGATGCAGTTCTTTCCCCAAGTGATCCTCTGATGAGTATGCAGTCCAGCTGACATTACATGAAACAACTAAGTAGAATGATACATCTATACTTCACTGATACCTGACCCATAGGGCTTGTGAGATAATAAATGGCTGTTGTTTTAAACCAGTAGATTTGTGCTTATTTGCTATGCAACAATAGAAACCTAATGCAGTGACAGTGCTTTTCCTTTCTTTTCTCTGAGCATTTCTATTTCATCGTATAATTCCATTTGATGCTGAAATGTCTTATCTATTTTTCCATGTTTTAAACTTTTTCCACTGGAACTTTTAACGTTAAGTATTGCTATTTTAAATCCCCTCTTTGATGATTCCAGTATATATATCATGTCTAATTTAGGTTCTGTTGGGGTTTTTGTTTCTTAACAACATGTTATTATTATTCTGTTTTTGTGACTGACAATTGATGAATTACTAAACTTTTTTGTCTATTGAAAGAGAATAGTAGAGATGAAGATAAGTTTTATGCCTGAAAATGAGCATGCTACTTCTAGTGTTAGGTTGTAATTGGGTGTTTGGGGAGGAGTTTGAGATAACCTCATGAAAAATTAAGCTGGAATTATGTTTTATTTTGGGGATGATTGCTTATAGTACACCACTGAATTCAAGTGCTCTAATTTATCCTTTTGACTGGTTAAAGGGGCTAAAGAGTTTTCTTCAATGTTCCTTTTTTACCTTCAACTTTCTACCTTTCTTTTATGCCTGACCTCAAATACGAACTCTCTCCATCCACCTTTTGATTAGAGATATACTGCTATTGCATATTAGTTCTTATAAACTTGGTAGTGCAATGGAGGAAACTTTCTCTGTTGACATGACCCAGCCTCTTTCTTAACGGCAGAACCATGCCCCTGAGTCTGAAAAGTAAATTATCTCGGTTACCTTTCCTCTCCCTGCCTCTACCAACTTCTGTCCTCTAGGTCTTGTGGGCATTACACAATAGAGTGTTGTGTCTGCCCCACAAAGTAGGAGACCTCTAATGGTATTGATGCCAAAAACTCACCCTCTGCACACTGGTGCCAAATCAAATCTCAGAGACAGAGTTTTGGGTGAAGTAGAGAAGAATAGCTTTATTGCTTTGTCAGGCAAAGAGAGACAGTGAACTCCTGTCCTTGAAAACTGTGTGTCTTAACCATGGAGGATTTGGTGAGGAGTTGTTATAGCAATGATCGAAGGATAGGGTTGCTGACAAGAATAAAGTGTGTACAGGGGCTGCACTCCTTTATTTTGATCTCAGGTGATTTCTTCAAGTGCTTCTCGGGTTCCATTAATTTGGCCTCAGATGGTCTTCTCTGGAATGAAAAATGCTATTATCTTCCATTTGTTGGGGTTTTAGTTCTATTACGTTGTTGTAGTTCAGTCACTCAGTCATGTTCAACTCTTTGAGACCCCATGGACTGCAGCACTCCAGGCTTCCCTGTCCTTAACCATCTCCCAGAGTTTGCTCAAACTCATGTCCATTGAGTCAGTGATGCTGTCCAACCATCTTATCCTCTGTTGTCCCCTTCTCCTACCTTCAATCTTTCCCAGCATCAGGGTCTTTTCTAATGAGTCAGCTCTTTGCATCAGGTGGCCAAAGTATGGGAGCTTTAGCTTCAACATCAATCCTTCCAGTAAATATTCAGCATTGATTCCCTTTAGGATTGACTGGTTTGATCTCATTGCAGTCCAGGTGACAAGAGTTCTATTATAAAGAGCTTAAAGATATTATTATATGTGTCTGTTGAGATGGACCCTGCCACAGAGCTACAATATTATTTCTTGGCTGTTCTCTCTTGTCTCTAGCAACTGTTTGAATCTGCCCTTTGGAACTCAGGGGAGGTCATGGAGGTTGTAGTCTGTTGCCTACAAACAAGAAACAGGGGACACAGAAGGGCTTCCAAGGCCAGGAGCCCCACAGGATCCTGCTTGGTTTCAGTAGGAGCCCAGGCTGTTCTTCTACTTCTCCTTAAGTAGGGGGATTTTTGTTTGACTTTTTTTTTCTTTTATCAAACTCAATAGGTCTTCACCTGTTCATTGAAGGTGTCAGAACATTTCCCCACTCTAATTGCATTTTATGGATTTCTCATAGTGGTGACTGCTATCCTCCACCACAGGTGGGATAAAAATTATTAGAGGTATTTGGAAAACAGTTTTCTTATAAAGTTATCCAAAAACTTTACATGTATCCCAGCAATTCCAATCTTAGGTGTTTACTCAAGGGAAATTACAGCTTTTATTCAGACAAAAATCTGTGCTTGAATGTTGAGAGCAGTATAGTTCATAATCGCTCCACATTTGGAACAGCCCAAATGTCCTTCAACTGGAAAGTGGAAAAACAAACATAGTATATCCATACAACAGAATGTTACTTAGAAAAGAAACCTTGCTGATGCAAAGAACGATATGGATGAATCTTGACTACATGATGCTAATTGAAAACCAAAAATAAAATGTAACATATTGTGCACTCTTATTTATGTGACATTCTGTAAATGAAAAAAAAAAAAAAAAAGGACTGAAAATAAATCATTGGCTGCAAGGCATTGGGAGTTGGGGATAATAAAAGAGTACACCAAAATTTGGGGGCTGATAAAAACATTGTATATCTTGACTTTTTAATTTGTTGCATGAATATGCATTTGTCAGTGTTCATTAGCTCTATCAAAAAATAGTATGTTTTACTATGACTAACTTAAACCTCAACAAAACAGATTTTTTAAAGTTTGCAAATATTTTACTCAAGTACTTTGAAGTTAAAATAGCATGAAAATGAAAGTGGGAAATAAGATGGACAATAACATACACTAATTAACTGAAAAAATATACATGCAATCTAAAATTCACCTACAACTATTTGGTTTCTTTGGAAATGTTAATTGAGTAGACAATTGTCTAGCAAGATTAAATTTAAAAAAAGACTTAGATGTTAATAAAGTCAAAATACATGATTTATCTACAGCATTAGTAAAAATGTATTTTTGTTGCTTTTTAGGCTTTTAGTTTTTTTTTTCTGTAGTAGAAATTTTTAAAATGAGATTACTATAAAAAAATTGTATGTCAATCCTCATGTAACATACAGAATGGGCAATTCCCTAACAGGTCTCCTTATCTTGAGTACAGAGATAATCCAATAGAATATGGCAAAAATGATGGAATAGCATTTTCATGATAAGATTATGTTATATGCAAGGCTGAAGGGGTTCTGTAGATACAAATATCTCATCAGTTGATTTTAAATAGATACAAAATGAGATTATCTTGTCTGAGTCTGACCTAATCAGGTGAGCCCTTTAAAAGTGTGTCCAGGGGTCAGAGACTACTAGTACAAATTCTGTTTCTGGCTTTGAAAATATATATATTTTTTTTATGCAGCCACAAAGTCAGTTTTACCAACAACCTGATGGAACTCAAAAGCAAATATTTTTCTCTTGTTGAGTCTCCTGATGAAGATGCCGCCTCACATCCAGGTGCAGTATTGGGGACCTTGAACAGAGAAAGCAGCTAGGTAATGTCTGGGCTCTGATCTGCAGAAACTGAGAGATAATAAATGGTTTATTGTGGTAACCTACTCTGTGTGAGACAATTTGCTATGCGGCATAGAAATCTGGTGTCGATTTTGGTAACAGAACAATATCTATTTCTCCCAATATTCATTTCCAAGAAATACAATATATTTACAGTAATGAATTGAGTCAAACCATATAAATCCTGCTAAAAAAATTTTTTTTAGATAGAGATCTCATTATATTTCTACTAAATACCATTATTACTTCTTTTTTTTTTTTTATTCTTTTCTCTCCTATAGAATACTATCATGTCAAAAGACTCCTCATTCTATAAACCCAAATTAGGTATTATACCTTTAATATACAAGGAGGTCAGGACACAGTCAATCATTAGAGTTTCCTAAATTTAACTTAGTGATTAATGTAATTATACCAGCATTAAAAAAAAAAAAAACTTATGAAAAAGTAACATTAGACACAGACAACTTTATAGGTGGTTTCAAATACAATTTAAAAATTAGAGTTCCTGTTTATACAGTGTTCTATAAAACAGAATGAAAGTAAAGAAAGTACTTCAACTTATTTATGAAGCAAATTGTAATCGTGATATTTAAAACAGTGATTATAAGAAGGAAAAACTCTTACTCATCCTGAATTATGTCCAAAATTTAAGCAACCCCAAATGAAACACATACGCATTTTCCACTACGTGGAATTGAGGAGCCCCAAATCCAAGATTCTTTTGAGTATACCATTTATATACATGTTGTTCAAAACTCATCTGTTAATCTAATAACCAAACGTATCTGAACACTGGAGAGAGGAAAGTTATTTTGGAAGCTGAATCTGACATATTCAACACCCTCTATCAAGGAATACTTTTTTTCTGCCTAGTTCTTGCCTGTAGACTTTGAAGCACTAATAAATTTAGTGTTGCTAAGATCTGTGTATTAGTTGTCTATTGCTGCCGTACAAATTAAAAACAATACAGATTTTATTTTACAATTCCATTGGTCACACATTTGACATGGAGCTCACTGGGCTGAAACCAAGCTGTTGGTAGTCTGTGTTCTGTTCTGAAGGTTCTAGAGGAGTACCAGTTTCTTTATTCATTCCTACTGCTGGTAGAATTTGATTCTTACAAATACATAATTGAGATCCCATTTCCTTTTTGTCTTTCAGTTGTTTTAGTGACAATCCACATTGCCTGGCTACTGGCTCCTTTCTACACTTTTACAGCTAGTAATGGTGGGTGGTGACTTCCCAATGGTGCTAGTGGTAAAGAACCCTTCTGCCAATGCAGGAGACATAAGAGATGCAGGTTTGATCCCAGAGTCCAGAAGATCCCCTGGAGAAGGAAATGGCAACCCACTCCAGTATCTTGTCTGGAGAATCCCATGGACAGAAGAGCCTGACAGGCTACAGTCCATGGGGTCGCAAAGAGTCAGACATGACTGTAGCAACTTAGCAATTGTGAGTGAAGTCCTCCTCACACTTTGAATTTCTCATACCTGTCTTTCTATTGTCGCACATCTCTGATTTATCTTTTTGCCTTCTTCTTCCATTGCTAAGGGCCCATGTAACTACACTGATCCCATCAATTAATCCAGAATAATCTCCCTTTTGTAAAATCCATAACCTAATTCTATTTGCAAAGTTATTTTTCCATGTAACATAACATGTTCATGGATTCCAAGGATTAGGACAGGGACATCCTTAGAGGCCATTATTCTGCTTATCACAATCTAAATATAATCCACTAGATGGTGCCTTAATAATTAATTCCATCACATACATACAGAAAGAGGATCTTATATGACAATATTTGGCCATGGCCTTCAAGATCCTTCAAGACCTTCTACTGCTTCCTTGGCTTCATTTTAGGCATTTTTTCTTCACACTCTATTCCTCTAAACTAGCAAATGCATTTGTAATTCAGTCTTTACACTTCCCATTACCTCAAATGTTTCCTCCATCTTTGCACAAATAACATCCCCATATCTGTATCAGTCAGTTCAGTTCAGTCACTCAGCCATGTTCAACTCTTTGCGACCCCATGGACTGCAGCATGCCAGGCCTCCTTGTCCATCACCAACTCCCGGACCTTACTCAAACTCATGTCCATTGAGTCAGTGATGCCATCCAACCATCTCATCCTCTGCCATCCCCTTCTCCTCCTGCCTTCAATCTTTTCCAGTATCAGTGTCTCTTCCAATGAGCCAGTTCTTCACATCAAGTGGCCAAAGTATCAGAGTTTCAGCTTCAGCATCAGTCCTTCCAACAAATATTCGGGACTGATTTCCTTTAGGATTGACTAATTGGATCGCCCTGCAGTCCAAGGGACTCTCAAGACTTCTCCAAAACAGTTCAAAATCATCAATTCTTCGACACTCAGCTTTCTTTATAGTCGAACTTTCACATCCATATATGACTACTGTAAAAACCATACCTTTGACTGATGGACTTTTGTTTTATAATACCATCTCTGTATAATACTGGTCTAAATGTAAATGGGGTTTAAACCCATGATATCTAAATTATCCACTTTCCTCACTCAGTCTCTGTCATATTATCCCAATTTATGGTCTTCACAACATTTAATACTTTTTAAAATTAACTAGTAAAATTATAATTAATCTAGCAAATACCATTATTTCAAGACATAAGTAACCCCAATGACTACAATGTATAAATTCTTATTTGAATTACACACACAAAAAAAGCTATTTGGTATTCTTCTTATAGGAGATTGAATAGAAGAGGGCTTCATGGAAAAACCAATCCCTGTGAGAAAACAAAATCCAATATAAAATATGTCATATGAGCAATCTGTAGCAATAAATGCATAAAAAAATAGTAGTGCTATTTTATAATGGAGTTATGTTAGAAGAGACAGGCGACTAACCAGATGTCTGCTTTTAAAGATGAAGTTGAAACAGCAGGTCCATGTATATCTCACTTAGTGTTACCATATATGCACAGCAGTGGAAACTCTCACTGACACGCCTTTTATTTTTAACCACTCAATATTATCATTTAACAAAATGTAAAGTCTAACTTTATAGAACAAGCTTTCCAACTGGAAAAAAGCATTATTTCTGAATTTGCCTCTTACATGCCAAAGAAGCAGATACACTGTGAGTAAAATGCTCTATTCCCCTCTGGCTAGGTGAAAATTTTCCTCAAGTCTATCTCCCAGGAGTTCTTTGCTCCTCACCCTAGGCCATACTGAGCACTGAATACTTTGTTAAAATTTTCTATATATATATATAGAAAAATATGTCATCCTAGTTTCATAAAGACAAAAAAATAAGTGCTAGCCAAAGAACATATTAACAGTTTTATGAATTGGTTGGGTTATTGACTTTTAATTTGCTAGACAATAAAATGTTATTTTAATAAACATTCATAAGTGCATTGTTCATAAGGCATATTATCTCTTCTTTCAATATTATAAATATGCAACATTTACATTGAATAAGAAAAAAGTTACTTTGTAATTTAAATTTCAGCTGAAATTTCCATAAAATGATTCAGATTGTTCAATGAATATTTTAAAATAATCAAGCTGTATCTTTTAACCTTTCCTAAAGACAACAGGAATGGACTAGTGAAAGATTAACCATTATCTACTACAATCTAAATATTTAAAACCAGGGCTCTAATGGCACTGATGAACAATGCACTCATATATTTAATCACCAAAAGTGTAAGTAAGTGTTAGTCGCTCAGTCGTGTCTAACTCTTTGCGACCCCATGGACTACAGCCCACCAGACTCCTCTGTCCATGAGATTTTCCAGGCAAGGTTACAGGAGTGGGTTGCCATTTCCTTCTCCGGGGACCTTCCCAACCTGGGTCTGCTGCACTGCAGGGAGATTCTATACTGACTGAGCTACAAGGGAAGCCTGCAAAGAGTTAGCCAATTGTCAAATTTTTATTAAATGGAATTACATCATGACTTATTTTGGCTACTTTATTCTGATATGTTACCGAAGGTTTTACATTTTCATTTAATTTTAATAAATGTTCTGAAAAATAATGTTGGAAATAGATTTTAATATTGAAATTCAACAAAATGTGCCTTAAAATATAGATTTTAACATAAAAACTCTAGTGTTTGAATGTCTGCGATTTGCTTAAAATAGAATGAAGTAAAATGTATAATCAAGAATAGGACGGACAAATATATGGGAGAGATAGCAGCTGACAACTAATTGTTGTTACAAATGTTATAAATCCATTAGATATTCTCAGAGTTTAGAGAGCTGGAAAAATCCAAGGATTGAAAAGAATTGATGGCCAAATTTTTGGAATATAGTAACTAAGGTTCCAAAACATTCTTTGTTCTTGTTCAGTCTCTCAGTCATGTCTAACTCTTTGTGACCCCATGGACTGTAGCATGCCAGGCTTCCCTGTCCTTCACATCACTCAGAGCTTGCTCAAGCTCATGTCCATTGAGTCAGTGATGCCATCCAACTATCTCATCCTCTGTCATCCCCTTCTCCTCTTGCCTTCAGCCTTTCCCAGCAGCAGAGTCTTTTCTAAAGAGTCAGCTCTTCACATCAGGTGGCCAAAGTATTGGAGCATTAGCTTCAGCATCAGTCCTTCCAATGAATATTCAGGATTGATTTTCTTTAGGATTGACTAGTTTGATTTGCTTACGTTCTTGATTGACATAATTTGATATCATATTTTAATCGACATAATTTGATATCTAAAAATACAACAGAACAACAATTACTAAAATTACTACAATTACTAAAATCACTGCCACTATCACAAGCCATTTTTGGTAGCCTGGGATGTTCAATTTGTGTCTCTGGCCTTTTATGTACCTTCACATTTCCTTGTCCTCTTCTTTGAGAAGCACAGAAACTCCTGGCTCCTTCCTCAATGTATCTGCCCTAGACAACCGCCTCGTTTAATTGGCTGATCCACTATGCCCTGTTTGTATTACTGTCTTTCATGTCTTGCCTCTCAATCTGTGTATTTTAATTTTTTTCCAATTTTAATTAAAAATGGCCTACCTAGGTATATATACATAATATATTCCAGACGTACAGAAATTGTTTTGGATAGCCACTTCTTTTTAAGTGTCGAAAGGAGTTCTAAATTCAAGCTTGAGAACAGATTGTCTGCTGCGTGTCTTTCTTGTGAGGAGCACACAATTTGTAAGTTGTGTTTTATTCTCTACATCAGTTTAGGTGTCAAGGATGATATATGTAGTAATTTGTAGAGCAGCAGACCAAACATTGATGAGTTGACAGGTGTTAGATATGTGCTATCTTTTTAAAGATGCTGTATTGCATCTGATCAAATTCACATTCCTACTTTAGCAAGGTATCTGTACATACAGGAGTAAAAAAAAGGGGGGGGATGTAATGAGAATCTTATGTCTGTGTACCCTGAGGGCATCATTGAAAAGATGGAGTGAGATTGGTTTTAAAAAATAATTCATAAAAATCTGAGCCTATAATCAGCAGTGCTTTAGTTGCAAAGTTTAAAGCTAGGATACCTGCATCAAAACATATATATCATTTTTCATGCTTCCAGTCAAAATCACTGGTATATTATTTACTGAAAAAAATTCTTTGTGAATAAAGCAGGATGTGGAAGGTACTCAAACAAGTTCAATTTTTAATGGAATGATGCTCTTCTCTGATGCCTCCAGTTGGTACCCTCTTAGCACTAAACTCTAGCTTTCTTTCCGCATAATGGTATGAGGGTCAAACTACTTGTTACAGTAAATGAAACGCTTCCCTCCCCATTGTCCAAGTTTCAGGAACTTCTCGCTCATATTTGCACACAACTTGTGCTAAGAACTCCTTCTCATGTTGCACTTCAGATTGAAATTGTAATCTGCTCACTAATACCTTCCAAACTGATACATGTAATCCTGCAGCTGTTTTGTATGATGTGACATCCATTTACCAGGGAGTCAGACAGAACATAAATTATGTCAGGGAACACAAGTAATATTGGGATTTTTAATTTAGTATGAAGAATTAATACATTTTTAAAACTTGATGTAAATGGAAACTTTTTGAGTCTCACCTCATTCACTTAGTTACAGATTCATTGGTGACTGAATATCCTCAATATATTTCTTTTTTATTACAAGTTATTGGTATTTATTACATTCTAAATATTTGTTTAATTTTAATTAGGATTTACTTTTATGGATTTATAGGTTTTCTTGAAGTTTCATTAAAAAACTGGTGGTAAGCAAGTGAATAAAATATATCTTCTTTGGTACCTCAATAACTATATGTAAGTATATACACGTTTGTAGTTAGTTTTTTGAAAAAACAATGGCTTACCCTGTGTGCATTCATGCACATGCTAAATAGCTTTAGTTGTATCTGGTTTTTTGTGACCCTATGGACTGTAGCCCATCAGCCTGCTCTGTCCATGGGATTCTCCAGGCAAGAATACTGGAGTGGGTTGCCATGCCTTCCTCATTGCCTACTCTAACTTCAAATAAATCTCTCAAGTCCTCCCTAGCTATATTGTCATAATTTAATCCAAGAGTCAACTTTTAACCCAGGTTCCAGACTCAACTTGTAACTCAGCAAATTTCGATAAAATTTGCTCAGAAAGCCCTATTTGGAAGAAAGATAATTTCTTTTTTTTTTCTTTTTGCTACAGTTTAACATTATGATCATTGTCCCATTTTATTAAATAAAATTCCTAAATGGTATTATTAATTCATGTATATTATCTCATTATCTTGTTTATGACACTTATCAATACCATTTCATTGGACATTTAATCAACTTTTAATTCACTGCAATTTTAAGTACTATACAAAAATTGCAAATGATATCCATTTTAGATGTTTTTCCCCAAAATGCATTTAAAGCAGTAGAATTACAGGATTTAAACTATTTCTTCAGATTAAACTCATGTAAGTCAAATTGTTTTTTGAAAAAAAAAAAAACTTAGATTATAAAAGCATCCTCCAAAAAATGATAATAGCATATATATATGAAAGGACAATGTTTGAACCTTAGAATATTAATATTGATTTAACAGATATTACACTTATTATTTTTAAAATTTTATTTAATTTTAGTTTATTGAGAATTTTGATACATAGACATTTCAAGTTATATACTGTTATTTATGCCATTTTCATTATATATACTCTTCTCATTTGTATTTTAAAGTGTAATGAGTGAACAATCTGGATAACAATGGCATGTAATTTTTCTATATGTCTTACTTTTTAATAATAATGTATATGACTATTTGGCCTTCCCTGATAGTTCAGCTGTAAAGAATCCACCTGCTAATTCAGGAGATGCAGGTTTAATCCCTGAGTTGGGAATATCCCCAGAGAAGGAAATGACAACCCACTCCAGTATTCTTGCCTGGGAAATTCCATGGATAGAGGTGTCTGGCGGGCTCCATACAGCCCATGGGGGGTCAAAAGAGTTGGACATGACTTAGCAAGTAAACAGCATATGACTATTTAATACCTGTGATAATATAAAAAATGACAAAAATACAAAATGGGAACCTAACAGTAACACTTTGTCTTTATACATAAATCCTTGACTACTTCAGTGACAATGAAACAAAATGACTTTCTTCTTATTGTTTTAAATGCAGTAAAAATCCAAACTGTATTGTATCCAGTAATTTCTATGCAGTAGTAATTTGTATTGAATTGTATGGAGTAATTTGAATGCAGTAATAACCCACAAAATAATTTAAATGTAGTTATGTAAATGCAGTAAAATAAAATAAAACTAAGAAAGAGTGACAGGAATATGACCAATCTCCAGAAAGGAGGAGCAGAGACATAAAAGATAAGAAAGGAGCTTGATATCAAGGCCTAGGGCTCAATCTGTATTTCTAGAAAGGGCTTCAACTCTTACATGAGAGAAAAGGAAATGAGTAGAGGCCACAAATTGGAAGGAGAGGGAGATAAACCCTCAAGCCTCTAATCTATGGCCAGCACATGTGAAGAAAAGCAACGTTTTGTATAGTTTGATTGTGGGAAAGCCTACTTGACTCAGAAAAGGTAGCCATTAATGTTCTAGCCCTTTAACAAGGTCAACAGCCAGTAATGAACTTCAGAAAGCATAGCCAAAAATCACATGAGGAAACTGATGAATAGAAGTCTGTGTCTTTAGAAGGAGACCAGCTTCCCACACCTAGCAGTGGGAGGTATTTTTACCAGGTGTGTGTGTGTGTCTGATCCTTTGTGACCCAGGTTCCTCTGTCCACGTGATTCTCCAGGCAACCATCCTGGAGTGAGTTGTTATTTCCTCCTCCAGGGGATCTTCCCAGTCCAGGGGATTGAACCCACATCTCCTGGGTCTCCTGCATTGCAGCAGATTCTTTACCACTGCGCCACCTGGGAAGCCCATTTTACCAGAGGAGGTGATGTTAAAGTGAGGTTTTGGTTATCACAGCCTTATTAGTGTACAGCAAAGCAGACAAAACTCCAGGTATGCAAGAAAGGAGGAAGCAAAGGATGACTCAACCTTTTCTCTAATAAGACCTGGGGCTGATATTTGTTATCTATTATTTTTTAAAGTAATTGTTGAGGAAATATTTGATCACGTAGATATACCAGTAAAATTAAAATCAGTGAAAAGGAGTCTTTTTATAGATGAGAATGAGAAGACAGGCAGAGAGAGATGAAGAAAAAGAAGGGAAGAAATATTTAGTCATCAAGACAATGAGTTAGGGAAAAATAAGTAGGACTGGACTTTAGTGAATTAGTCGATATATGTGTATCTCAAGAGGATACTCAAAATGATTTGAGAGATTAAAGTGAATTCACATAAATGGATATATGCTTTTAAATGCAATATTTTTCTTAAACAAAAGGTGGGTAAAAGTGGCAATGAAGATCAGATATCAGAATATAGAGGAAAATAACATTTTTTAAACTTCAAGTTATTTATTTCTTTTTAATTTTATTCCTAACAAACGTGTTACCTGTACGTTCTTAACTGAAATCTTCAGCATGCCATGCCATTCATTCTATTCTTTTTATATATGTATGTGTGTATATAAAGAGAGGAAGAAGAGGAAGAGAGACAGTGGGCTTAATAACCACTCTGATCATGGCTCAAAGTATCTTTTTCCGAAGTACTCCTTTTCCTCACTCTCAGCATGAGGTTTTTGCTCATATTAAGCTGTTCCATCTCAAATGCCAGCACTACTTGTAGGAAGGAAGTAGTAGTAGTAGAAGATCTTGAAGGAAGATCTTCTTTCTCATCAGCATGGAGTTACGTTATAGTGCCTCCCACTACGGCTCATTGCATCCTCAGTGCTTTTCCTCAAGCTGCTTGTTTGTTCTACCTCTCTTTGGTCTTCCTTGGGGCTTCCCTGATAGCTCAGTTGGTAGGGAACCTGTCTGCAATGCAGGAGACCCCGGTTCAATTCCTGGGTTGGGAAGATCCGCTGGTGACAGAATAGGCTACCCACTCCAGTAATCTTGGGCTTCCCTTGTGGCTCAGCTGGTAAAGAATCTGCCTGCAATGCGAGAGAACTGGGTTTGATCCTTGGGTTGGGAAGATCCCTTGAAGAAGGGAAATGCTACCCACTCCAGTATTTTAGCCTGGAGAATTCCATGGACTGTATAGTCCACGGGGTCACAAAGAGTCAGACACTGCTGAGAGACTTTCATTTCACTTCACTTTGCTTCCCTTCCCTTTGTTCTTCTTGAGGTTCTGTATTGTTACCTGTTCTTTTTCCATGCCCAAACCAGGCAAAGTATTTCAATGGTGTTTTTGATGCCAGGGATTGAGCTTGATAGAAAGCAATCTAGACGGAATCCTTACCATTCATCAGTCATTTTAAAAAGCAGTATAATTTCTTTATAAGAACGTTAGGATTTTGATACACATCCTCAAAGGAATATAATGAAAGTGATACAAACTTGGTCTGACATTTTATCCTTATTTACAATCTTATCAGTTTTACTCCATAGTTTTGCTTTGTACTTGGCCTCTTCCTAAAACAGTAAGAGATTGTAATAGAGGATCCAGGGTAGTTCAAACAGTAAAGAATCTGCCTGCAATGTGGAGACCTGGGTTCAATCCCTGGGTTGGGAAGATCCCCTGAGAAGGGCATGGCAACCCACTCAAATATTCTTGCCTGGAGAATTCCATGGACAGAGGATCCTGGTGGGCTATTGCCCATTGGGGTCACAAAGAGTTGGACTAACACACACGCATACTGTGAGTGACTAATACACACACACACACACACACACACACACACACACACACACTGGAGAGGATTAGAATAGAAAATTGACTTCTTAGAGCTGTTGGATTCTAGACTTCTGTATTAGTCTTATTTTATATTTGGTCCCATACTCTTGCTACTCTAGTTGGTCTTGATATTGGCCAATCTGCCCATTATGTGTGCAACATATACATGAATGAGGAAAATGAGTGTCTCTTTCAAGCAAATGGTATTTCACATCTCTCTGCCTTTACACGGAGAAGGCAATGGCACCTCACTCCAGTACTCTTGCCTTGAAAATCCCACGGACAGAGGAGCCTGGTGGGCTGCAGTCCATGGGGTCGATAAGAGTAGGACATGACTGAGCGACTTCACTTTCACTTTTCACTTTTGTGCATTGGAGAAGAACATGGCAACTCACTCCAGAGTTCTTGCCTGGAGAATCCCAGGGACAGGGGAGCCTGGTGGGCTGCCATCTATGGGGTCGCACAGAGTCGGACGCGACTGAAGAGACTTAGCAGCAGCAGCAGCTGCCTTTACAGATAAAAGTATTAATATTGTCAGCACTCTGTATTCAGCCTTTAGTTGTATTAAATTATTAGTTGTGTGATCTTGAACTTGTGATTTGATCCCTTATTTTGTCAAATGTATGGAATTTATAATTTCTCAAATTTACCAAAGAATAATGAGATAATAGTAATGACACCTAGTCAATAAAATGAAGATTAGAATTATAATTTACCTTAATAATTTAACTTAAAATTCTGACACATGGTAAGTGCTCCAGAAACAATACTTACTATTTTGTTCACTGTGGTATTCATTGGGATTTTGATACATATCCTCAAAGGAATATAATGAAAGTGAGATAAACTTGGTCTGACATTTTATCTCTGCTTATGGTATCAATGTGTCCTCCTGTCTTTTAAGCTTAATTTTTTAGTCATTCTTCCTTTACAGCAACATCCTAGCTTTCTACTTTGCTCAGTAAGCAAATTTTTTGAAATAACACTCTACATTCTATCTTCTTTTTAAACTACGGATATTCTTCATAAACAATTTCGAGATGGCTTAAACATATATAACTCTCTTGAAAGTTCACCTGTGACCTAGTAAGTTCTAAATCATATTTTACAAACTCTTTGAAGCATTTGATAAGGCATTTTATCTAACAGTGTCACCTCTGACTTAACCCTCAGGCCAGGTAAAAGTACCTGATGAGAGAGCAAGTCAAGAGGCCAGCTTCCTCTCTGAGGCTAGTGAAGGTTGAGCTCCCCAGCTTATGAAGTGAAATTTCATGAGATTTCACATGAAACACTATAAGATGTACTGCCTGTCTGAGGATGTGTTTACATACAGATGAAAGTCTCCCACCTACCCTGAAAAACCAAATCAAAGCACAGAACAAAAAAAAACAATGCTGGAAAGAGCAAAGAAAAGTATGTGAGCCGATCTGCTGGATTGTTGGCTGAATTTGTGCTGGTCTTTGTATCATCACAGGGTACATGTCTGGAGTTGTAAATTAAATAATTTCTTCAATACAGGATCTACATGGATGAAACTTCAAAAGCTACTATATGTGGATAAGTGAGGAAAGAAACAAAGATGGTGAAAGGGGAATCAAATCAAGATAAGCTTATAAAACAGAACAAAATAGAAAAAAGGTATATAAAAAATAAGTAAAGGGTAAGTATAAAACATTATGTAAATCTTCTTGAGATGGATTTATTCCAGGTGGGAAAAAAAGTGAATTTACAAAATGAGTACAAAATAATTGCATGTAGAACATTTAAGAAGGTAAAAGGGGAAACAATGCCCCATTCCAACATTATTTAAAAGAGAAACATAAAAAGTTTTCCTTCCTGACCGTCTGCCTTACAGATTTCAAGCTCCAACGTCACATAAGATGGCAACATCCTTAAAAAAACAGCTTTTCACTTCCTTCTAGTAGTTCTACTTTTCTGATTTAACATGAATTGATAGTGAATTTGGTATCAAAATTGTTTCCAGAAAACAAGCTGGATAGATAAATTCTATGAATTGATTCTTAGTTATCTGGACTTGTGTTTCTATCACTTAATGGCCACTCAGTAGCAATATATTTACGCAGATAGACACATAGTAATCAACTGGCAGAATGTTCATTTTGTATTCCTGCAGTGCTGGGCTCTGGTGATGAAGTGAAAGTGAAAGTTGCTCAGTTGTGACAGACTCTTTGCTACCCCATGGACTATATAGTCCGTGGAATTCTCCAGGCCAAAATACTGGAGTGGGTAGCGTTTCCCTTCTCCAGGGGGTCTTCCCAATCCAGGGATTGAACCCAGGTCTCCCTCATGCTATAAACATAAAATATATTATCACAGGTCAAGTGCATATGGTCATATATTACAGCCAGAGAAAGAGCAGAAAAAGGTGGTGCTGTTATTATGACTGTTGTTATCATTGGTGGTAGTAAGAGCAGCATTAGCATTAGTAGGAGTCCAAGTGTTGTGGTTTAGTCACTAATTCGTGTCCAACTCTTTTGCAACCGCATGGATTGTAGCCCGCCAGGCTCCTCTGTCCATGGGACTTCCCAGGCAAGATTACTGGAGTGGGTTGCCATTCCCTTCTCCAGGGGATCTTCCCAATCCAGGGATTGAACACAGGTCTCTCTCATTGCAGGCAGATTCTTTAGCAGCTGAGCCACAAGGGAAGCCCAAGAATACTGGAATGGGTAGCCTATCCAGTCACAGTGGATCCTCCCAACCCAGGAATTGAACTGGGTCCCCTGCATTGCAGGCAGATTCTTTACCAACTGAGCTATCAGGGAAGCCCTGGCTCTGGTGATGGAGAGTTGTTAACCCCAAGTCAGGAATACTTCCACACTCCTGTTCCTTTCACAAAACGTTGAGACTACTACATGTATACTTTGGGTTTTCCATGTCAGTAAACTAATTGGCAAAGAAACAGGTCACTATATTGATGACTGATTTTGATAATTGAGGCAGAATTGGGGTTGTTACTCTGCAGGAGGGATAATGAAGAGTATGTCTAAAATGTTAAAAGTCTTCTAGGGCTGTTACTTAATACTCCCATATCCAGTGATTAAAGTCAAGGGGAAACTACAATGACCCAGGTAGACAGTGTGGTTCATGCCCTAGGCAGTAAGACTTGGGTCCTCCCAGCTAACTGGGGTCCTTGGAACAAAGACGTAGAGAATGGCTAGTGGAGGAAAGTAATTATTAAGAACAACTCCAACTATGAGAAGAATTGCAGAGACAAAAACTGCAGTAGTTGTCAGCAGTTCTTTCTTGTTTTGATATGAATACATTTGTGTGTGTGTATGTGTTACGGCTTTGTTAAATTAACAAATGTTAAGTAAAATTCCCAGCATCAGTGTTGGATGGTGAAGCAAGGTTCAACAAAAGAGCATAAGAGAAATTGAAATAGAGATGTTTATTACTCACAGGTCCTGGAGGAAGTACTTAACATGCCTTGAGAGGTCACATGGGGAGGTCAGGGCAGCATGGAGGCAAAGTGGGAGACAGGACCTAGGACAGTGCTTTTCCTAGGGTCTGTAGTTAGAGTGCTTTGATGTTCCAGGGCTGAGGCCAGATTACTCAGTTTAAACCAAAAATTATAGGGTTTTGGTGAAACGTCACAGGATACACCAATGGAAGACCTTGGGGAAAAGGAGACTATTTACCACAAGGGCTGTTGGTAATGTCAGCTCAAGAATTTGTATTTGTTTGTGACTCTTCAGATTGTTTCCTAGGGTGCTTGAGCATGAGGGGCTAGGGTTAATGTAAAGTCACACAGTTTGCTTGGCCGAAAAAAAAAAAAAAAATACCGTGGAGGTAGAGCAGCTTAAACTCTGGACCATGTGTATATATGCAAGTTTCCCTCTAATCTTTCCCCTACTCAAAACAATATAGTATGATAATAGTAGTTAACCTTATATCTCAGTATTTTAAGTTATAAACTTACCCATCTGCCATGGCGGGAGACATAAGATATGCGGGTGCAATCCCTGGATTGGGAAGACTACAGGACAGGGAAATAACAACCCACTCCAGTGCTCTTGCCTGGAGAATCCCAAGGTCAGAGTAGCTTGGCGAGCTACAGTCCATAGGGTCGCAAAGAGTCATACACAACTGAAGCGACTTAGCAGTAGCAAACAAATTATAAATAGGATACTGAGACTTAAGGAGAAAAATAATGAATACCAACTAAAGGTGGAAAAGAGCTTTAGTATCTTCTTTTGGGGAAAGAGTAAGCTTGCTTGCAATTACCTGTAGAATAACTGCATCGGGTCTTGTGGAACATGACTATCTTATTGTTTTATTCAGAAGCTAACCTGATTTTCGGAGCCCTGTTTGAATGCTGGGGTCATTAGTTGTGCTGTGGTGGCTTCATTGTACCTGTGGTGGCTCTGCTAAATTGTCTCCTCGGATTTCTTTCCTGATATACTCTGGTTAGGGAAGGGCACAAGGATAGTCTGTGTGTGATCTGGAAGGTGAAAACGAAGCAATGCCCATATTGCTTCCATAATCAGAAGGCTGGTGAAGACGCACCATATGTTCTTTCCGCTCAGCCAAGTTGTTGCTTATCTGCTGGCTCACCTCCTTGGCACAGAGCAGTAGCTTGGCAGAATCTGTTCCACCTTGCCCAGCTCTTAAGCTAGATGCATATTTAGGCCTATGATGAAGTTTGCCAACTTTCCTGCAGGACACCAACATCATCAAATTTGGAGATGGTGAGAGACAAATACGGTTGGTTTTCAGTTTTCTGGCAGCTTGCAGTTTGTTGCAATTTGTCCATGTCTTCCCCAACTTTCCATCCATACTCCCTTTTTGACTGTCTGCCCTTTGTACCTCAAGGTTCAGCATCAGATGAAAACACAAAAGACATACAGAGTCTTTTCACTCAGCTGTCACACTCAAATTTCTGCAGCATTGCATATAAAGAGTCTGCTTCTCTTACAGAATTCTGACTGGTACACTGGCCTACCAGATATTAAACCTTAATCTGAAGCCTCTACATTTAAAATAATAATTTGCTGAAAGATGAGTAGTAGACATTGAAACGGAAGAGAAAGTTTATATATGGAATCACTTCAGATGGAAATGTAACATGAGCTAAAAGCAGCATCTCAAATTAGTGTAGAAATGGTGAACCAAAAATATACGGTGTTGAGATAACTGGATAGCTATTTTGGAAAGAAGATAAAATTGGATCCATACGTCATGGTGTATATGGGGCTAAATCCTAAATGGATCCAGAATCTACATTTTAAAAAGGGAATTATGTAAATACTGAAAAAGGAAAACATGCATGCACTAACTAGGTGACTTCTATCATATACCAGATATAGGAAAAATCTTCCTAGTTTGACACTAAAAATTCCAGAATCTATGAAAGTCTGTATAGATAAATTCAGCTGCTTATTATCAACCACTTTTTATCTGTGTGAATATGAGAATTTAGAGTTCACTGTGTATAAAATATGATTAATATAATTATAACAAATACACATGTTATAAACATGAAATATATTATCATAGGTCAAGTGCGTATGGTCATATATTACAGCCAGAGAAAGAACAGAAAAAGGTGGTGCTGTTATTATGATTGTTGTTATCATTGGTGGTAGTAAGAGCAGCATTAGCATTAGTAGGAGTCCAAGTGTTGAGCTTAGTCTCTAAGTCGTGTCCAGCTCTTTTGCAATCCCATGGATTGTAGCCCACCAGGCTCCTCTGTCCATGGGACTTCCCAGGCAAGATTACTGGAGTGAGTTGCCATTCCCTTCTCCAGGGGATCTTCCCGACCCAGGGAATGATCCTGAATCTCCTGCATTGGCGGGCAGATTCTATACTACTGAGCTACAGGGAAGCCCAGGTATTCTATTATATCAGTGTAGGTTTAAGATAATTTTATTCTAAGGAGAAACAAGGACTAAAACTATGGATATATATATATGATAAAAATATGACTTAAAAACACAATTGTGAAATATATAAACATTTCTGGGTTGAAATATGACCGCTATCTGATTAGCCCAGATGGCCTGTCAAATAAAATTTGAAAGATTTGACAGAAACTGTGGTACCATTTTGAAAGACACATTGAATAGTTTTTATGATAAGCTGTTAATTAAAGTCAATTGAAGACACAAAAATTTTGGATCTTAATGGAAGACCCAAAAGTTTTAAAACATTATTAAAATTCTCTAGTAATATCTGAGACACTAATTAAAACAAAAGAGATATAAAAATCATTTTTGTATTTAATTCTCTTAACTGTTTAAAAGAAACCAATCATTATTTCTTTCTCTTCTAATTTCAAAAGTTTCATACACCCATAACAAAACAAGCTAATATGCTTTGTTGCTTTTCTGTCTAGCCTAATGATATGCTTACAGATTTGAAATCATTGTACTTTCCTCAACAATCTTTAATGAAGATATATTGCTTCTAATCTCACATAAAGCTGTCTTCCATATCACAAAATTGCATAAAAGCATAATACATGAAGCTCTGTAATTAAAGATGCCTGTATAGCAGCAGTTTGTTTCTCCTAAATATTCTATTATTATAGGAAAAATAAACATATTTAACTTAATAAAATAATTTACAAATCAGGCAAAATGTAATTAAGAGGAGTAAAGAAATGCAGGAAAATGGCACTTTGATTTAAGATCAAAGTCTGGGTAAATGAATATCCTGATGCATTGAAATAAAGCACAGGATACAGGATTGCATTTGTGGTCATCTCACGTTTTATAAAGTGTTTTACTTGGATTTTTATGTTTCATATTTTTTTAAAGGAAGAAGGCATGTAATTTACTGGGGTATGCACTATTTTTTAGTGCTTGTTCTTTGGGGACAGAGCCTCTATGAAATAGCAAGCATTTCTCTCAGGAGTGGTATAGTAAACCATGATAAACATGACTATCTTACTTGAATTAAGGAAACAGCTTGGCTTTTTTCACTTAGGATACTATCGGCACTATTACTGTTGTTGTCTAGTGGCCAGGTTGTGTCTGACTCTTCTGTGACACCATGGCCTGTAGCCCGCCTGTGATGGACAAGAAATCCCTTAGATTTGGAGTCATAGGACGCCAAGTCAAGTGGCAGCTACTGTGTCTTTATTACTTTTGAATCTCTTGCATGATGACTGAAATCGAATCTGTTCATTTGAAAAAGTGACATCATTAAATACCTCATATATTTGGAATATGATTAAATCAGAGATATATGTCTAAAGCACAATGTAGATCATAAAGTAACATCAAAATATTCCCTATTATTAATATGATGCTACCTCAAAAATGTGTTTATTAAATCTTTCATTTCCTGGATCCTAGACAACCCTATGTAGAGTAGATAATTTTTTAATTCAATTCTCCATGAGGATATGGTTGAGATTTTTTTCATGTCCCCTTATAACCAATTTTAAACACTTAGACATTATCTAATCCAAGTGTTTCCAAGACTAACTTACTGAAAATATATTTGGTTCTGTTTCAGGTATATCTTAGAGTCATGTTTATTTGTAACCTGGGTAGAACTACATCTAAGTGAGGGTTTAAAAATATTCTCCGAGCATCATTTGAGGATGCCACGTTTGTTGTATGTTCATTTAATTTTCACATAATTTTTTGAAATAATCTGAAATCTCAAACTTTTCTCTTCCAGCTTTTCAAATATTACTTTTGGGAAGAAATATATGAGTATTCACATTTATAATAATAAAACTCACTGTGGTATCACTACCACAGTATGAGAAATGGACAGTTGTATCTCCATTTTTCATACAAAAGGACATGCAGAAGGTATACACACACACATCGTCCAACAATGCATCACTAGTAAATGGTGGAGTGGCCTTGCAAACACAAGTGTTTGGATTGGAGTATACTGCTAAGTATATTGCTATACTTAGCCAAACTATAAGGCAGATCTCACTAGTACTGTAATAAATGGAGTATTTTGTCTTCCTGTATCATTGTTTTCACACAGACAGAGCAATCTCATTAACTTTTCACTGGGGTACCTACTACTTACATTGACTACTTCAGTTGTCACCTCTCAGATACAAGATTATTTACATTTAAGTAAATTAGAGTTTGCACTGGATAATAAGTGCTTCCCAGGTGACACTAGTGGTAAAGAACCCACCTGCCAATGTGGGATACTCAGGAGACCTGGGTTTGATCCCTGGTTGGGAAGATCCCCCGTAGAAGGGCATTGCAACCCACCCCAGTATTCTTGCCTGGAGAGTCCTTGGACAGAGGAGCCTGGCAGGCTACAGTCCATTGGGTAACAAGAGTCTGACATGACTGAAGTGACTTAGCACTTGATAATAGGACAGGAATCAAGAAAGATACACATTTTCCTTGACCTTTGAACAAGGACAAGTTTAGTGACACTGAAAGCTGCATGGTGAAACATTCACCTACAGTCTTTCTTCTATAACCACAGAGCACTGGATCCAGGACTTGCCTTCAGATTTCAAAATCTGGGGATGTTCAAGTCCCAGGGTCAGCCCTCTGTATCTGTGGTTCAACATCATTGGATTCAGCAAGTGGATCATCTAGTACTGAGTTTATTGGAAAACAACGACAACAACAACAACTGTGTGTCAGTCGACTCATGCAATTCAAATACATGTTGTTCAAGGGTCAACTTATGTTGTTGTACAACCGAATAGCTAGATGGCAGGGAGAGTAACTAATACACTTCACTATTTATTTTCACATTTTAAAACATATCTATTGCATTGTCCCATATGATATTTCTACTTTTATATTTAACTTGTACATTTTTATGAGTGACAAGAATTGTTAAATTTTAAAAAATGATACATTTACAGAATCTCTGAATATTTTTAAGGAATCCTTAGAACATTCTTATTTCACTATTTTTTGAAATGCATGGCTCATTCACTGCACAATTTTATTTATTTATTTTCTATCCTATAATAAGCAGGAGCTTTATGAGTTAAGATTTATATGTAATTATCTAAAGTAAGAAACAGAAGGCATTGCTGATTTGTGTCTCCAGATTTTTTATGTTCAAATGAAAAACATTATATAGTTCCTTGCTATATATAGTACACATCCAGTGAGGTTATAATCACTTTTGGAAAATATTTTCTCCAGTGTTAAAACTATAAACAACTCATAAAACTAAAACATCCTAGTCATCATTTCAATTCATAAAACTTCAACTAAAAATACTAAGTCACCTCTTGCATTGATATAAATTAAAACAAAATATATTAATTGCACATATTAATATTGTTAGATGGTGATTGCAGCCATGCAATTAAAATACACTTACTCCTTGGAAGGAAAGTTATGACCAACCTAGCCAGTGTATTGAAAAGCAGAGACATTACTTTGTCAACAAAGGTTCATCTAGTCAAGGCCATGGTTTTTCCAGTGGTCATGTATGGATGTGAGAGCTGGATTATAAAGAAAGCTGAGAGCTGAAGAATTGATGCTTTTGAACTGTGGTGTTGGAGAAGACTCTTGAGGGTCCTTTGGACTGCAAGGAGATCCAACCAGTCCATTCTAAAGGAAATCAGTCCTGAATATTCATTGGAAG
This sequence comes from Budorcas taxicolor, assembly GCF_023091745.1. Classification (NCBI taxonomy): domain Eukaryota; kingdom Metazoa; phylum Chordata; class Mammalia; order Artiodactyla; family Bovidae; genus Budorcas; species Budorcas taxicolor. Next base: position 63,832,239 of record NC_068921.1, on the reverse strand, counting down.
GACTGATGTTGAAGCTGAAACTCCAATACTTTGGCCACCTGATGCAAACAGCTGACTCATTTGAAAAGACCCTGATGCTGGGAAAGATTGAGAGCAGGAGGAGAAGGGGATGACAGAGAATGAGATGGTTGAATGGCATCACTGACTCAATGGACATGGGTTTGGGTGAACTCCAGGAGTTGGTGATGGACAGAGAGGCCTGGTGTGCAAAGAGTTGGACATGACTGAGTGACTGAACTGAACTGATATGTTCTTTTAACCTAAATTACTTTATACTTTTTGTCTATAATTCAAAACTTCTCTATTTTAGATTTACAGGTTTTCATTTTTTATAATCCATTCTAAATGCATCCTAGATTACTTTTGATATTTTTATCATATCTAACATGTAGCTGGAGGATTATTTATTTTTGATTGTTTATTTGAAGGCACAAACAATCTGTGTTATATCATCTTCTTTAAGTTAAAGATCTATAGATTTTAAGATACAATTCATGCAATAAAATAAATTAAGCAATTATAATTTTAGAAAAATATAGAAAATGATGGTCAAATTGCTGAAATTATTTCTGTGGGTCATGTTAACATGAATTGTTGATTACTTAATATGTGCGGAATCACAGTTTTTGAGAGCAGTCTTTCAGACTTATTCTGGATCCAGAAGGAATTCTTGTCTTTCTCACTAGTTTTATCTAATAAATTAGCTGGCTACATTTAGCTTGTTGCTCACATGGAACTACCAGCTCCCAATTGCTTGCCACCAAATCTCCACTGATTTTGAGAATACCCTTAGGCTGGAACTTTCCAAAATTCTGTTCCAAAAAAGTTGACTCACCTGGGGAGAGTTTCAGACCTGTCTATTGTGGTGGCCTGCCTCTCCCTCTGGGAAAATCTCTGAGCTGCTACTCCAGAGCTGGGCGCTGGGACTGGGGGCACTTTCTCTCAGGTTGACACCCCTGTTCTGTGAGCCAGGAGCTGGTCAGGAGCGCTGGTCTCTATTCAGGTCTTGCTTCTCTGAGTATGGAACCTCCCACCCCACAACTGAACTGAAATGAGGGCTATTGGGGTTCCAGTCTCCAGCCTGCTATGTCTGGTGTAGAAGTTCCATCCTGTGAGGGAGTACTGGATGTAAAAGGGAATCTCTCAACCCTGGGCTGCTCTTGCTTCTAATTTAGTCTCTGAAACATGGATTTGGGGAGGTGAGACATGCTGGTGCTCTGCCTCCCTTGGGGATACACTACTGTCCTTGAGTGGAATCTATGGGAGAGATTCTTAAGTCACCCACTTAGAATGTAGGTTCCATCTCATTCATTGTGGAAGTGGAGTCATGGCTCAAATGCCACAGACTCACAATTTTACAGGATTCATTTAGTAGGTTTTCTTCAATACACGCTTTATATTTATTATATGCCTTTAGGTCAATTTACAATGATTTTAAATGGTTGGTTGGTGTTCATTTATTTATTTGTTTTTCTAATTTTTACCATTTATGAATCTTTTAGCTGGGTAAGAGTCCAGATATTTCCCCAAGGCACAATTCCAAAAGTCATCTTTCCCAAATAGTTATTTGAAAATGCTTAAGTAAGCTTCAGAACACAGAAAAAGTAAAGACTGGAAACATACTGTAGGCAGGGTGAAGAGCATAAGCAAAGTTTCCAATGAGATTGTGAATACAGGACACATTTAAGGAACAGAGAGTCCAGTTTCATAGAAACATTAGGGTCACAGGGAAGTGTTGAAAGAAGAGACTGGGAAGACAGGATCACAGTTTCCACCAAGGAAAATAGAGGAATGCATGCTGGGTGTCCACTTAGACAGCAAGGAGATCAAACCAGTTGAACCTAAGGGAAATCAACCTTGAATATTCATTGAAAGGACTGATACTGAATCTGAAGCTCCAAAAGTTTATTCGCCTTATGTGAGGAACCAAATCATTAGAAAAGACCCTGATTCTGGGAAAGATTGAAGGCAGGAGGAGAAGGGGATGACAGGGTATGAGATGGTTGGATGGCATCCCAACTGAATGGACATGTGTTTGAGCAAACTTTGGGAGATAGTGAGGAAAGGGAAACCCGGTATGCTGCAGTCCATGGGGTCACAAAGAGTTGGACATGACTTAGTCACTGAACAACAACAATGTTTAATTTGGTAGATAGTATAATATTACTGGTGACTTTAACAAATAGATTAACATTTGGGCTTTTTTAGAATTTTATTTTTAATTGGAATATAATTACAATGCTGTGTTAGTTTCTTCTGTACAACATGAATCAGCTCCAACCAGTCCATTCTAAAGATCAGTCCTGGGTGTTCATTGGAAGCACTGATGCTAAAGCTGAAACTCCAATACTTTGGCCACCTCATGTGAACAGTTGACCAATTGGAAAAGACTCTGATGCTGGGAGCGATTGGGGGCAGGAGAAGGGGACGACAAAGGATGAGATGGCTGGATGGCATCACCGACTAGATGGACATGAGTTCGAGTAGACTCCGGGAGTTGGTGATGGACAGGGAGGCCTGGCGTGCTGCGATTCATGGGGTTGCAAAGAGTCGGACACGACTGAGCGACTGAACTGAACTGAACTGATACATACATCCCCCCCTGCCACCCCACTCCCCAATCCCACACTTCTAGATCATCACAGAGCACCTGGCTGAGCTCACTGTGCTCTACAGCAGCTTCGCACTAGCTAGCTGTTTCACATGCGGTAGTGCATATATGTCAATGCTACTCTCGCAATTCGTCCCACCCTTTCCCCTCCCTGTGCCCACAAGTCCACTTGCTACATTCGCATCTCTATTCCTGCCCTGCAAATACATTAATCAGTACCATTGATCAGGCAAGATAATAACAGCTGCCATAAAAGGTAGAAGGAAGTAATGCTTTATTATAATTAAATATTAATATCAATATATAATGTGACTGTGAATTTTATGTGTATATATATGAATTTTATTTATGTGTATATGCTTTTGAATTTTATGAATACACAATGGCTACCAGAGATCCCCTTCTTGAAAGCAAATTAAGAGCTTCAGTATTATTTAAAACTTGAGAAGAAGAGGGTTATGAACTTAAAACTCAGAAAGCTCATCTTCATGATGAAAATTAAATTCCTTTGTGAATAATCGTCTTCTTCTTTTTTTTTTGGCTCATTCACAGGTCTTATTCAGTACATAGGGATGCGGAATGTGTATGAGTGGTGGGTGGTCTTGGGGAGAAGTACCACTCGGTGTCAACTTAATCCAGGTGTAGAAAACCCCGTTTCCCCATTCATCAATCTGTCAACTCAGTGTCTTCCCACTCTCATTAGGGAATCCTCAGTTAAATTCAAGTCAGAGTGGTACCATGAAAGTAGATGTCGGTTTTAGAACATAGGCCCAGAAACTGTGAACTGATATAAATGAGGAACTGCGGAGAGTACATGGCCAGTCTTCAGAAAATCATAATGGAATAAAATATTCCCATGAATGATTTTTTTCATAGAAAAAAATCAGTGACAACTAGATACACCTTAATATGTGTAGCACATACTTAAACTTTAACACGATGGTTCAGAGTGATGTAAATGTTCTCAAAGATAATTTTTGCATCTGTTCACACCCTTTTGACATGGCCCACTGGTGTGAAGAGTGATGCCATCCCCACTGACAGAAACGTAATGACTTCGTACTGGAGCACAAGAAAAAAGAACAAAAAAGATGCCAGATTGTTGGCTGTGCTGTCACTGTTTTCTTTCCCTAACACAGTTGTTGACAGCCAAAATTGAAAACACGCTGAGTTTCCCTCAGCACCTGATGTTGGGAGATACTTCATGTCAGAGGCACAAATCCTGAGATGGGTTAGGAGAGCATGGCAAAGGAAATAGAAGGGCACAGAAACATCTGAGGCCAAGACCACATATCTGTTGCTCTGTTGCCAGGAAAACTAAGTCAACAGTGTTCAAGATTGCTCCTAGATACTCTGTTACAGACCTCAGTCTAGGAATCTCTTCCAATGACTGCTAAATCATGTAGGAGGAACACACTTTCAAGGTAGGAGTACATTTAGATACTAAAGAAATGCTGAGGATTTACTTCTTTGTAAACTGATGACCCTTCCCCCCTCAGAAAGAAGCAGCCATTTTCTTAGAACATGAATGATTCTAGATGTATGAAGACAAAGAAGAGATATATGATCTTTTTGCTGATGTTCACTTGGACTGGGAAGAATATTAATTTATATATTTTTATTTACTTAAGAAACAAATTATAACTTTTGGAAATATTTTGTGGTACATGGTTTCTTAGATTTTGATTAAAAGCATGCAATAAAATAAAATAAGCTCATTATATCTTTATTCTGGGCAGATGAGCAATCTTTTTAGGGAAGGGAATAGAAAAATAACTTCATGGGAACCCACTCCAGTATTCTTGCCTGGAGAATCCCATGGACAGAGGAGCTTGGCGGGCTACAGTCCACAGAGTCGCAGAGTCGGACACGACTGAGCAACCTCACTTTCACTTTCAACGTACTTTATCTGGTATTTACTGTCACAAGGTGGCACCAGGTATGTGTGTGTGTGTGTGTGTGTGTGTGTGTGTGTATACATATATATATATATATATATATATGCTGCCGCTAAGTCACTTCAGTCGTGTCCGACTCTCTGCGACCCCATGGCCCGCAGCCCACCAGGCTCCCCCCGTCCCTGGGATTCTCCAGGCAAGAACACTGGAGTGGGTTGCCATTTCCTTCTCCAATGCATGAAAGTGAAAAATGAAAGTGAAGTCGCTTAGTCGTGTCTGACTCTTAGCGACCCCATGGACTGCAGCCTACCAGGTTCCTCCGTCCATGGGATTTTCCAGGCAAGAGTACTGGAGTGAGGTGCCATTGCCTTCTCCATATATATATGGAATATATATATATATATATATATATATATATATATATATATATATATACACTTTCCAACAAAGCAATAGAAATGAAAATAAGACGGGTTAGAATTGAAGACAAGGTAACAGAAGATAAAATAAAAAGTGCACTACCAGTTCCATGCTCTGAACTTAAGACAAAAGGGGCAATTGTTGTGTTGGCAAGGGAAAATAAGAACTAACTTATGGCAGATAAGTGAGAGTTGTGGAATGGGAAATATTTTTCAGGATCCAAATTTGTCCATTCAAATGGTTTATGGTATTTCTGCTGATACTTTATATATATAGTTCATACATTTAGTAGATATATTTGTTGATATGTGTGTTCTTACTATGAAGAATTTTAAAGCCATATTGAATTTTTAGTAGTGAAAACTCCCCTTTTCCCTATTTTAATACATTCAAAGGTAAACATACATGATACATAACTCTTCCACTTTTCATATAGTTCAAATTCTCTAGAATCTATTTAATTTAAATTCACATACCATTTTACACACCCTCACATTCATTCTAATCCAAATTAACTAAAATGTATCTTTTCAATAGAATAATTTATCTATTAACAGTTTAGAAAAGAAAATGACTCCTAAGGGAATTCACCTTAGATATCATAAGACACACAATTTTATAAGTCAAATATTTACTATAATTATTATATACAATAAGTTAATACTTATAATAAAAATGATTCTTATCTTTTGGAGGTCACCTTTTCTAAAATGTCCAATCCAAAAATACAAAATAAACCAATACAAAAGTAGCATAAGGAAAAAAATAGTTTCAGTTAAAGTGATATGGATGCTAAGTAGCTTCAGCCGTGCCCAGCTCTTTGCGATCCTGGACTGTAGCCCCCCTAGCCTCCTCTGTCCATGAGATTCTCCAGGCAAGAATACTGGAATGGGGTGCCATGCTCTCCTCCAAGGGATCTTCCTGACCAGGGATCAAACCTGGGTCTCTTATATCTCTTGCATTGGCAGGCATGTTCTTTACCACTAGAGCCACCTGGGAAGCCCTCAGATTAAGCAATACAATGGGATAAAATGTATGGTTAAAATTAGAGTGATAAATTAGGAACTTCGAGGTCATTTACTTTTGTAATTAACCTACCCTCACTGGATACAATAAAAATTCATGTTGTTAGACACTTATTCTCCATTAATCCTTTTGTTAACTTCTCTCAGGCTCCTAATCTTACTCTCCAGTAACTGTTCCAAACATTTATTGTGCCTGATAAGCCTTGAATCTGAGGTAGGCAAATTAAATTCCACAGGCCAAATTTGGCCAAACCGCTGTTTTTACATGGCCCTGAAACTAAGAATTACTTTTTACATTTTAAAAGAGTTGGAACAGGGAAAAAAATACTGTCTGTGCTTGAAAATATGCTCCCTGAAAGCTTTGATCATGACTGCTTTAATTCTGACATCTCTATCTGCTTTTTTGCCTTTTCATACTGTTCATTGGGTTCTCAAGGCAAGAATACTGGTGTGGTTTGCCATTCCCTCCAGGAAAGACTGAGGACAGGAATAGAAGGGGGCAAGAGAGGATGAGATTGTCCTTTTTAATTTGATTTGAATCTCCCTGGTTCTTGGTATGACAGATGATTTTTTAAAAATTTTGAATATTGGATGTTTTTATAACATGCTGGGTCTTATTTATTTAAACCTTTTGTTTTAGCTATATTTTTCCATCACCATTCCATCAACGGAAAGTGAGTGTGCTGCCTCAATACTTGCAGGTGAAGGTAGAATTCTGGGGTCCCCACTTGGCCTGAGTATGTTGATGGGAATTCCGGTTTCCCACATTTTCTCAATTGATACCAAGGTAGGGAATGCCTTGTTCAAGAGTGAAGGTCTTGACCCACCACTAGGCTTCCTATGACTCTGCCTCAGATGGAAGGAGGGCTACAGAGAAACCTTATTATTGTCAGGTGTGACTAGAAGTCCAGGCTACCCATGAGGTTTCTGATACCCTAAAATCTCCCCATTTCTCTCCAGCCCCAGGCCCTGGAAACCACCATTCAACTCTGTACCTATGAGTTCAGCTTCTTTTTTTTAGATTCCATGATACTATGATTTCACAGATAGAAATAGATACTGTGAAATCAATACTATTTCACAGATACTATGAATTCATATAATATTTGTCTTTCTCTGACTGACATATTTCATTTAGTATAATGCCCCTGAGGTCCATCCATACTATCACAAATGTCAGGATTTCCTTTTATTTCTCATGACTAAATAATATTCCATTCAGTTCAGTTCAGTTCAGTCCCTCACTAGTGTCTGACTCTTTGTGACCCTATGAATCACAGCACGCCAGGCCTTCCTGTCCTTCACCAACTCCCGGAGTCTACTCAAACTCGTGTCCATCTAGTCGGTGATGCCATCCAGCCATCTCATACTTTGTCGTCCCCTTCTCCTCCTGCCCCCAATCCCTCCCAGCGTCAGGGTCTTTTCCAATGAGTCAATGGGCATATGTATATATATATATATATATATATATATATATATATATGTGTGTGTGTGTGTGTGTGTGTGTGTGTCTGTATACATATACATATATATATATATATATATATATATATATATATATATATATAATATCTATAACACATCATCCTTGTATGGGCACTGAAGTTTCTTCCATACTTGCTTATTGTGAACAATGCTGCAAGGAATATGGGAGTGCAGACATCTCTGAGACCTGGATTTCATTTCCTTTGGATATATACCTGGAAATGAGATTTCAAGATCACATACTTCTGTTTTAATTTTTTGAGAAACTTCCACCTGTTTTCTGCAAATGGCTGTGCCAGTTTACATGCCCATCAATAGTGGAAACAGATCCCCTTTCCTCCACATCTTCTCCAACACTTATTGCTTGTATTTTTGCTAATAAATCCTAACAGGTGTGAGGTGATATCCCATTGTGATCTTTTTTTAAAAGAATAACTGGGAGTATATTTTGCTTAAAATTAATTTTTATTGGAATATAGTTGCTTTACAATGCTGTGCTTTTTTCTACTCTACTCACCATGGTCTTTATTTGCATTTTCCTGATGATTAGTAATATTGATCATTTTTTCATGTATCCTTTGGCCATTAGAATGTCTTCTTTGAACAAATGTCTATTCAGTTCTTTGCCTCACCATTTTTAAAAATTAAATTGTTCTTTTTAGGATAGATCTGCTATTCTAAATCCTTCATCTGCAGATCTATCGATTTCCCCTTCATTTTTGGAGTACATGTTGCTGAGTAGAAGATTCTGGGTGAACCGTTTTTATTCTTCAACCCTTAAGGAAAGGTTTTTTTTCTATTAAACTGCTCAAGTATTTTTTGTTGTTGTTGTTTGTTTTAATTGAAGGATAATTGTTTTACAATGTTGTGTTAGTTTCTGCTGTACAATGAAGTGAATCAGCTATGTGTATGCATATATCCCCTCCCTCTTGAGCCTGTTTCCAGCCCCTCGCCTCACCCCACCCCTCTAGGTCATCAGAAAGCACCACGTTGAGCTCCCTGTGCTCTATAGCAGCTTCCCACTAGCTATCTATTTCACATATAGTAGTGTTAGTCCTAGTCTCCCAGTTTGTCCCACCCTCGTCTTCCCTCCCTTTGTCCATGTGTCCTCCTCTACATCCCTGTCTCTATTCCTACCATGCAAATAGGTTCATCTGTAATGGTTTTCTAGATCAGTTAGGCTATACACTTTTTATTAATCAATATTTTCAGAGAATATTAAATTTTTATCCCTACCATCTCCCCCACTATACAAATATTTTCTTTCTCTCACCTTACCACATTCCATCACTCCCACTCCCTCCAATAAATATTCACAAAGTTTTTATTTCCACACATTTGAATATAGTAGCTAGTAGCTACTGGTCACAAGTGTCTACTGAGTGCTTGAAGTGTGGGTAGTCTGAACTGTGAAGTATAATAAATGTAAGATATACACTGAATTTCAAGGACTTAATTTAAAAATAGAATGTGAAATATAGCATTAATATTTTTAAAACACCAAGTCAAATGTTCCAAGCCATTGCTTTTCAGAGAGATGTAACAGGCTTTTTCTTCCTCTCTCCTTTCCTTCTTCCATTCTTTCCAACTTTAAAAATCTAAACTCGTAAAGCAGTTGTAAGAAATAATACAGATAGCAGCTATATACCCTTTATCAAGATTCTCATAATGGTAACATCTTAATAAACTACAGCATCATATCCTAATTAGGACATTGACTTTGATACAGTCTAAATACTGTACCATCATGATTTTTCCCTTTTATAACCACACTTACTTCTCTTCCCAGAGGCCTCCAACTTAATTCCTGTCCACTACTAGTATGTTTTATATTCCTGTAATTTGTCATTTCAAGAGCATTGTGTAAATAGAATGATATATTATGTAATGTTTTTGAGATTGGCTTTTCTCACTCAGCCTAATTCTCTGGGATTTCTCCTAGGTTGTTGGGAGTATCACTGACTCATTTCTTTGATTATTAAGCAATATTCCATGCTATGCATATATCAGTTCATTTAATCATTTTCTCATCCCACTACATCTGATTTATTTTCAAGATTTATTGTTACTGTAAAGCTGCTATAAACACTTTTGAGCAGGTTTTGGGTGAACATAAGTCTTCAGTTCTCTGGGATAAATGTTCAGAAGCATAATCACTGTGCTCTATGGAAAGTGCAAACTTGGTTTAAAAAACAAAATCTATCTGTTTTTAGGAGGAATAATACCTCTTTACATTCACAACAGCAAGCTGTAAGTTATCCACTTTCTCTACATCCTCAACAGCAGTTAAAGTTGTCATGATTTTTAATTTTTGCCATACTGATAGGTGTACAATGCTATCTACTTGTGGTTCTAATTTGCATTTCCCAAATGGTTAATGATATAGAACATCTTTTCCTGTGCTAATTTGCCATCTGTTTATCCTCATAAGTAAAATGTTTGTCTTCTGCTCATTTTCAAGTTGAATTGTTTTTCACTATTGAGTTTTGAGAATTCTTTATGTGTTTTAGATACCAGTGTGTTGTTAGATATGTGTTTTGCAAATATTTTCTCCTACTCTGTAGCTTGTCTTTTCATCTTCTTAACATCAACTTTTGAAGAAAAAAATTTTAAACTTTGATGCAGTCCAACCTACCAGTTTTTCCTTTTGTGGATAGTGTTTTTGGTATCAAATCTCTTTGCTTACCCCTAGACTTTATCCCATATTGTTTTGAAAACTTCTATAATTTTATGTCTTTTGTTTAAGTCCATAATCCATCCTAAGTTAAGTTTTGAATAAGGTGAGAGACTTACACTTAGGTGATGACTATTGATTACATGGTTGATGATGACTGATTTTTGTCCCTAGGTTGTTTGGTGCAAATTTCTGCATCTTCTTGTTGGATTGACCCTTTAATCATTATATTATGGCATTCTTTGTGTGCTCAGTTGCTCAGTCATGTCTGACTCTTTGTGACCCCCATGGACTGAAGCCAACCAGGCTTCTTTGTCCATAGAGATTCTCCAGGCAATAATACTGGAGTGGGTTGCCATGCTCTCCTGCAGGGGATCTTCAAAACCCGGGGATGGAACCTGAACCTCCCACATTGCAGGCGAATTCTTAACCATCTGAACTGCTAGGGAAGCCCATATGTCCCTCTTTATCTCTGGTCATTTTATTTGCTCTGAGGGTTACTTATCTGATATAATATACCCACTTCTACTTTCCTTTCATTTTTTTGTGATATATCTTTCTCCATGCTTTCAAATCACCTATATCATTATATTTGAAGTGAATTCCTTGTGGACAGACCATATTCCCCTCTTCCAATTTCTGTCTTTTAATTGCTGTGTTAAACCATCTGCATTTAGTGATCTATTAGAGCTTGTATGTCACTTAATTTTTCTGTCTTTTATTTTTTCCTTTACGCATTTTTATGTTTTTATTTTTCATTTTCCTGTCTTCCTATAGGTTACATGAATATATGGGAATTTCACTTTTATTTAGCCATAGTGTTTGTGGTTTTTCTAGGTACTGCATTATTTATACACATAATTTAACTACTGAGGCCATCATTTTACCACTGTGAGTAAGGTATAGAAAGTTTATTTCATTTTACATACCTTCATTCCCTGCCCCTCTCTTAGAATATAATTGCTCCAAATCTTTCCTATTCAATATATTTATAACAGCATCATTCAATGTTAAAAATTTGCTTCCACTGCCAAATATAATATGTCAATAGAAAGAAATCCTTGTCTATTTATTCTAATTTTTAATTAGTATATGTTTTCTTCCATTCTGACTTTCCAATACACCTTGTATTTAAAAACAATCATTTTCTTTCTTTTTAGATGACTTCTTTCTTAAGCAATACTTTGACAAGTGTGTGTGGACATGGTTTTGGGGGTGACTTGGAGAGTGAAAGGCAAAGGATGAATGAAGCTGATCATTATATGTAAGTAACTCTTTAAATTCTAGTGTGAAAAGAAGAGCCCCAAATAGGACAACAACTAGAATGAAGGACGGTGAGCTTTTAAGGCAGTTTTGTTTGTTTTTAAAATGGTAGAATGTGTATCTATTGATAGAAATGAAACATTACAGAAGCTGGGGATAAAGTGTATAAAAGAAAATATTGGGACTTCACATCACAATTGCAACTATATCTTAGAGCCCTCACACCACAAGTAGAGAGTAGCCCCTGCTCTTCACAACTAGAAACAGCCCATGTGCAATAATGAAGAGCCTATGCACCTTATCAAAGGCCCAGTGCAGCCAAAAAAAAAAATTCTAAATAGTAAAGAAAATATTAAATGAAGGCTTTAAATACATGACAAAGTAGGAGAAATCTAATTTTAAGCATTAAAAGTACATGTCTTCGGCAAGAGAGATCTTTTCCTTGCTTTGACAGGAAGGGACAGAGTAGATAAATAGTATATGAAATCCCTTTTATATGGAAGATAAAAATACGGTACCAATGAACTTATTTACAGAACAGACATAGGCTCACAGACATAGAAAACAAACTTATGGTTTTGAAAGGGGAAATGGAGATAAATTGGGAGTGTAAGGTTAACAGGTGCCCCTGTCATATATGAAACAGATAAACAACAAATATATGAGATATATAAACAACAAGAATTTACTGTATAGCACAAGGAACTACATTCAACATTTTATGAAAAACTATAATGGAAAATAATCCAAAATATAGATATACATGTATATGTATAACTGAATCACTTGCTGTACACCTAAAGCTAACATAATATTATAAATCAGCTATACCCCCCAAAATAAGATAGGAGGGATATTTGGGTATCTCATGATGGGAGAATACACAGTTTTCCAACTGTCATACTTTTTTTTCCTCAACAAGAAATAAGACAATTTACTTTGTGAAAGGAAGGTCAAAGGAGAAAATTTATTATAAGTTCTGATAGAAAGACGTGAAATGGGGCAAACAGATAAATGGAGATGAAGTTGTTTCAGAAACACAGTAAGAGACTCAAAATGTTGAGGGCCAATTTTCACTTTAAAACTTTTGGGAAAATTTACTAACTATGATTTCTCAATTTTGTAGTTAAAGATCTTTATATTTTTTAAACTTATTTTTATTGTATGGTTTTCTTGTATATCCTGACTCTTTCTTGCTCAAGGAATTTTAGGCTACATAGGGGAGATATGAAAATATTAAGTGGAATCCTTAATTAAATATTCAAGCTTGCTTGCATTTTTACATTTGCAACATATATAAGTAAGTAGCAAAATATATGAATGTGGATTGTTTTAAAATGTTCACTTGACTTGAGATTATTGCAGCATCTGGTTTATGGTTCACCAACAATATTAATAAGAAAGTAAATACAATATGCTACTTTGAGCTATAAATCATATTTATTCATCCTCTAAGGGCTTATAAACCCTTGTGTGCATAATATCTTATTGTCATAAATTCTCCTTACTCAGGGAGGTAGTAATATGTAGTTGTACTTTTTTAAAATTCTGGCTTCAATGTAGTAAGTTTGTTGTTTTAAGATCTTGCTTGACCACCTACAACATGTGTTTGTAAATCCCTATATACAGCTTTGTATTTTTCATGAGGGTTTCTATTCCAATAAGAACAGCTGGTGAAATTAAAGTTACTGTCCTAAATTTCAATTAGAAGCCATTGGTGTAAAGCTATTTTCAGGATCATTTGCTTGGCTCTGGAATAAACTCCTTTTAGTTGTTAGAAATGTAATCTCACTTTGCTAATGTTTAGCTCAAGAATGGATATCAAGAAGCTCTGAAAAGTCAATGAAATGTCTATAGTAGATTTTTAAAATTAGTTTGGCCTGGGCATCAATAACTTTGGTGGCATTATTTGTTAAAATATATATTTTTAATTTTTGCAATTATTTGTTTATTCACTTTTGTTTGCAATGAGGAGTTTTCCTTTCAATTTTCAAAGAAAGGATCTCATTGAAGTTTATAAAGGATTCCAGAGTTTAAAAACCCTATAGTCATCTGTTCTAACTCCATCAATTTACAAATAAAATCCTGAGGAAATACACATAATATGTGCCAATTGAAAATACTGCAAAGTGATATAGACCCCTGTTCATCTTGGATATCTGCCTTTTCCAATAGAGTACTATTCCTTTTATTTTCTGATTTGACTATACTGATCAATTGTACATTCTTATAGTAGAAGGGGCTGTAAGAAAACAGAATAACTTTCCGATTCCAAAATTGAGCGTCATGTGTTGGGGTTTTGAGATTTCATCAGATTAACACCTTTGAAATTGAATGACTCATTGAAAGACTGGTTAGGAATGAAAAGAGCAATTCATGATAATAAAAGTATTTGGAAAATGTGACTTAGGTATGCTTATCTTCAGATTAAAATTATTCTCTAGTCACTGATCAATCCACTTTGGTGACCATAGTCTGTAAAAATTAGAGCATGGAATTGCAGAACTGTTTGCAGAAGACAGATCCTAAAGCGAATCAGAAATGAAGTGAAGTCGCTCAGTCATATCTGACTCTTTGCAATCCCATGGGCTGTAGCCTACCAGGATCCTCTGTCCATAGGATTTTCCAGGCAAAAGTGCTGGAGTGGGTTGCCATCAGAAGGGCTTGAAAATTAACTCTCTATCAATTGTACCAAATTCATTCATCAAATAATTTATTTCTTACTCACAGGAAGTGAGAGAAGAGGTGTGGCAATGCCAGAGGTAATGTAATAATAGAAGCTCCTCTTTATGCAAAAGCAAGAAGCAGAAAAAAAGATAAAAACATTAGACAGTAGGAAAAAATTGTATTATCAATTGAGCCCCTCTAAATCCTTAGTACAGTATTGTACTAAGCATAATTGTGGCTATGATATGAATATTTTGGTGGTATAATGAAGCCAATATAGGAACTTTGAATTAAACACATCCCACTATCTTCTAAAAATACTGAAGATGGTAGAAAAAAATACACAAAAGCAAAATTAAGCCAGAAATCTAAATTAAGTAGGAGAAAATTCTAGTACCTTTAACAGATATTAAACAGGGTTCACAATTATCAAAGAGATATTTGAAAGAAGGAAATAGAAATTATCAATTTGTCTGTTTAATGCTATCATAAGGTCACAAGGCAAAAAAAAAAAAAAAAAGAAAAATGAAAAAAATTCGGTAAAGTGAGAAAGACATACCATATCTTCCCTACTCAGTCTCACTACTCAAAAGACTCAAGTTCTGTAACAGAAAATTGGACCTATCCCTCTCATGATATTCAAAGGAGACAAAGGAAGTAGGGATGCACTTATTTAGCTGTGATGTCCATCATTCATGAAAAATAGAGGTAGTAATGAAAAAGAAAGGTACAACTGTTTCAGCAAAGGTTGCTGCAAAGTTTTGTTCATGTTCTCCATCAGTTCAAATTGCTTAATAACAATACAGATAAAATCTGAGACACCATTATCTTCTTGTGTGTGAGGAGTAAAGGCTTCTGAAAACTTGAAGTTTGAATGGAAGTTTTAGACATCAATCTGATATCCGGCTCAACTAGTACTGTTCAATTTAAAGCCATGTGGAGCATCAGGGAAGGGCAATCCATTCAGAAAAGTCATCAGAGAACTTTGAAGTGGACCCGTATCGACCACTGGAAGATGTTGGTTAAGGAAACAAATCAAACATGAGACATATGCTTGCTGAACACATTTCAAAGTAAAGGCAAATGAAGGAAGGACAGGAAAGATATACAGAAGAATAGCATACACCTAAAAAAAAAAAATGTATTGATCAATGCGGAAGAAAATTTCACAAATTGTTAGTTTCAGCCATAAAATGTGAGAACAATTGATCTCTATGAAACAGGATTATATAGCCTTAAGAACAATGTTCAGTTAACAAAACAGAATAAAAGGCAGAAAGAGTACAGATGAAAATGAAAATACAAGAAAAATGAGGAAGGTTGACAAGTTTACATGGGAGCAAAATTTGTACTGTGTAACACTGATTCAGTGACATGGACAAGAGATCTGATTGTCCTCAGGAAAAGGCCAAAGAATAAAAGCTATGAGATGTGAGATATTAATAGAGATGACAGATAATAAAGAATCAGTAAATCTCAAACTAGCTTTCTTGAAAAAGAGAACAAGTAGAGCAGAAGCAACCGTTATATTAAAGAGAAAACTTCGGAGGGGAAGAAAAACCAGTGTGTGTGTAGAAAGAAAGTGGTTGCCACATACATGGCAAAATATAATATTTTCTAAATTGAGCCTGTAAGGCTTTAAGAAAAGGTATTAGAAGTTAAGAATAATATTTCTACTCAGTAATAAAAGGTTTACTCAGAGATTTACCTAAGTTTCTTTACTTGGAGTCTACACACTTTCTACAGTGAAAAATTCCAGTGCAAAGTGTTCTAAAGTAAAGTATTCTCTGTCTAAAACCCAAAGAAGATGTAAAAATCACTAAGAAAGATTACATATGGTAAAAATATATGTTTTAATTAATTTTAAATATGTTAATGATATCACTATTATTATATTAAGATACATATTCAATTCATAGAAAACTTTAAACAACTTAATATGTAGTTCTTTATGAATACCATTGGAGTATGAACATGGCACCCTTCAAAATACTTCTCAAATAGTATTCAAATTATTTAAATTAAATTAAAATTATAATTGTAGATAAAATAAGTGCATATATTTGTGAGTAATACTATTTTTCTGTCCAATTTTCAGTTACATTAGGTCACTTATTTTTTTTGTTTTTCTGCTTTTACAAGCAAGCCTGGCTCATAGGCATGTAACCAATTCAGTCATATAGGATTCAATGGTCTGCCATTGGCAACTTACAATTCTTAATAAATTTGGAACAAAAGCCCTTGTATTTTTATTGTGTACTGGACCTTGTAAATTACCAGATCAGTGCTGGTGCCACTCAGAGTCTTCTTTACTAAATGTTTACTTCACTTCTCCTCTCCAACTATCTTCCTTTCTATCTTCTCCATTCTATCTTCCTTTTCTTTTTTTTTTTCTTTAATAATTACCATAAATATTTGGGTGAAGAATATTTCAAACAACTGGAAAACTATAGTAAATGATAAAACGAACACTTAAGTACTCTTACCCGTGCAAGTGTCAAATGAAAGGAACCATAAAGAACTTGCCAAAGTAGGTAGAAGGGTATTAAAGTGCATTTAATAAGAGAGTCTTGGCTTCCCCAGTGGATCAGGGATAAAGAATCTGCCTATACTGCAGGAGACGCAGGTTCAATCCCTGGGACAGGAAGATCCTCTGGAAGAGGGCATTGTAACCTACTCCAGTAATCTTGTCTGGAGAATCCCATGGACAGAGGAAACTAGTGGGCTGCAGTCCATGGAGTCACAGAGAGTTTCACCATGACAGGTGAAATTAGGAGATATACACAGCTTTGAAGAAATCCTCACACTGGAAGGGAAGCTCTCCCCATGTCCACTCCAGGGAGGGTGTGAGGAGATTAGTTAGAGAGTTTGACTGTGTCCATGGCACTTAGAAGACGTCCATGTATGTGAATGGAGAAAGGTGATAGACTGGCTTGAGCAGCTTCCTGACCTGAAGCAAAGAAGGCTGTCCTGAGAAAGTGACCCTTAGGGTAAGATTAGGGGTTTCTCTGTGTCCTTGGTGATTCTGTAAAATAATTATACCTCAAGTTTTCCTGTCAGTGGTAAGACTACTTAACAAACAAAACACATAATCTCGGAAAGTCATCAAGGGATACAGAAGGAAGGATGGGGTTCTTGGAGGGAGAAGATCATCTCACAGATGGCAGGGAGCTTAGCACAGAGATGTCTCTGTTCTAATGTGCTAAGTCATTTCAGTCATGTCCAACTCTTTTGTGACACCATGAACTGTAGCCCACCAGGCTCCTCTTTCCATGGGATTCTCCAGACAAGAATACAGGAGTGGTTTGCCATTCCCTTGTCCAGGAGATCTTCCCAACCCAGGGACTGAATTCCCATCTCATATCTCCTGCATTGGTAGCTGGGTTCTTTACCACTAGCACCACCTGGGAAGCCATGAGGAATCCATAAATTTGCTCCATCCTTTGGTAAATATTTGACTATCTCTGCAAATGTCTTCCTAATGTCACATTTTTTGTAAGTGAACAGTGATCAGAAATGCTATATTTTCTTATTTATATTTTTCTGTATCCCTAAGTCCTATTTCAAGTAGGTTTGTTTTTTTTTTTCCTTTCCTCAAGAGTTTAGAAGGGAAAGGATCCTTTGACATCTCAGCCTCTGACTTCAAGCTCTCATTTCCCCTCCCATGGAACAAAATAGTAATTTTACTCTGCAGTACTCAGCGTCCAGCAGCAAATGTCTAACCCAGGTCCCAGGACACTCTCATTTATTACACATGTGTGGCAAGGGGAAAAACAGAATACCCAAATTGCAGAATACAAGACAGGAAGGAAGGAAATACAAAGACCAGGGCATAGATGGATTTCAAGTGTACTGCCTTTATTGTCTGAAAACCATACTATTTTTAAAGAAAGTCTCCTGAAGCAGACAATCAAAAGTCAAGACTATGCTTTCTAGCTTGGGCACATGACTGTGTTCTCAAGACTTGGGAGTCACTGCCTCTCTCCCCTCCAAATGGCTGTGTGGCAATTATGATGTATGTTTCCATGTTGTCTCTTTTTTTCTCCTGAGAAGTTATATCTGACTTTATATCATCAGTCTATTTCTTGGAATCCTTCCCACCTTTTTCTCTCTCCATCACTCTTTTCCATCTATTAGTTTCACTACTATGCTTCTGTTATAGGTCTTTAGGCTTCTTTTCTAATATTTGAAAGTGGAAGTGAAGTCACTTAGTCCTGTCTGACTCTTTGCGACCTCGTGGACTGTAGCCCACAAGGCTCATCCGTCCATGGGATTCTCCAGACAAGAATACTGGAGTGGGTTGCCATTTCTTTCTCTGATATTTGAAGGTTCTAAAATTTTAAGACAGTTATGGTTTTTCCAGTAGTCATGTATGGATGTGAGAGTTGGACTGTGAAGAAGGCTAAGCACTGAAGAATTGATGCTTTTGAACTGTGGTGTTGGAGAAGAATTTTGAGAGTCCCTCGGACTGCAAGGAGATGCAACCAGTCCATTCTGAAGGAGATCAACCCTGGGATTTCTTTGGAAGGAATGATGCTAATGTTGAAACTCCAGTACTTTGGCCACCTCATGCGAAGAGTTGACTAATTGGAAAACACTCTGATGCTGGGAGGAATTGGGGGCAGGAGGAGAAGGGGACGACAGAGGATGAGATGGCTGGATGGCATCACCGACTCGATGGACGTGAGTCTGAGTGAACTCCGGGAGTTTGTGATGGACAGGGAGGCCTGGCGTGCTGCAGTTCATGGGGCCGCAAAGAGTCAGACATAACTGAGAGACTGAACCGAACTGAACTGATACATATAATAGGACTTCCTTATAGCTCACTCGGTAAAGAATCTGCCTGCAATACAGGAGAACTGGTTCAATTCCTGGGCAGGGAAGATCCTCTGGAGAAGGAAATGATAACCCACTCCACTATTCTCGCCTGGAGAATCCCATGGACAGAGGAGCCTGGCTGGCTACAGTCCATGGGATCGCAAGAGTTGGACACGACTTAATGACCAAACCACCACAACGCATATGATAGTGATTGATGATAAGTCAGTTCATTAAATCCTAAAGGATCAAAGTAAAATATCAAGATTCTAAGTCCAGTGATTTAACATTTATTGGAGGGGATGCCTGTATGAACAGAGCTGAAGTAAGGCTGTTTTATTTTATTATTGTTTGTGTCTTGTTTGTTTTTCTGAATTGGGTATTCAAGGTTAAAGTTTTCTTTTTTTTAATTTATCACTTTATTTTATTTTTATTTTTTTTTAATTTTTACTTTATTTTACTTTACAATACTGTATTGGTTTTGCCATACATTGACACGAATCCACCACGGGTGTATACAAGCTCCCAATCCTGAATCCCCCTCCCACCTCCCACCCTATATCATCACTCTGGATCATCCCCATGCACTAGCCCCAAGCATCCAGTATCCTGTATCAAACATAGACTGGCAATTCGTTTCTTACATGATAGTATACATGTTTCAATGCCATTCTCCCCAATCATCCCACCCTCCCCCTCTCCCTCTCCCTCAGAGTCCAAAAGTCCGTTCTATACATCTGTGTCTCTTTTGCTGACTTGCATACAGGGTCATCATTACCATCTTTCTAAATTCCGTATATATGTGTTAATATACTGCATTGGTGTTTTTCTTTCTGGCTTACTTCACTCTGTATAATCGGCTCCAGTTTCATCCACCTCATTAGAACTGATTCAAATGTATTCTTTTTAATGGCTGAGTAATACTCCATAGTGTATATGTACCACAGCTTTCTTACCCATTCATCTGCTGATGGACATCTAGGTTGTTTCCATGTCCTGGCTATTATAAACAGTGTTGCAATGAACATTGGGGCACATGTGTCTCTTTCAATTCTGGTTTCCTCTGTGTGTATGCCCAGCAGTGGGATTGCTGGGTCATAAGGCAGCTCTATTTGCAATTTTTTAAGGAATCTCCACACTGTTCTCCATAGTGGCTGTACTAGTTTGCATTCCCATCAACAGTGTAAGAGGGTTCCCTTTTCTCCACATCCTCTCCAGCATTTATTGCTTGTAGACTTTTGGATCGCAGCCATTCTGACTGGTGTGAAATGGTACCTCATTGTGGTCTTGATTTGCATTTCTCTGATAATGAATGATGTTGAGCCTCTTTTCCTGTGTTTGTAAGGCATCCATATGTCTTCTTTGGAGAAAAGCCTATTTAGTTCTTTGGCCCATTTTTTGATTGGGTCGTTTATTTTTCTGGAGCTACATAAGTTGCTTGTATATTTTTGAGATTAGTTGTTTGTCAGTTGCTTCATTTGCTATTGTTTTCTCCCATTCAGAAGGCTGTCTTTTCACCTTACTTATAGTTTCCTTTGTTGTGCAGAAGCTTTTAATTTTAAGGTTAAAGTTTTCAACAAGAAGCAAAAAATACCTGACCTAATCTTCATTTCTCAGCCTGAACTATTAGATATATCGCTAGCCTTTAAATCACAGAAACCCATTACCTATTTTCATCTTCAAAATAGGTTCCCTTTTTCTCCCCCAAAGGAAATTGAGTTTGCTAAGGTGATATTTGCACACATCTGAAATGATGGTTTATTGAAATTTGATAATGTGTTTAATAGTAGGTATTTTATTACAAGTGCTCTGGTTAAAAACTTTAACTCTGGGATTCTCATTTATTGCTGGCTTTGTGGCTCGAAATCCTGTTAAAGAAAAAAAAAATTCTGACATTTGTTAAAGACTATAACTTTGACTTTATTCAGGGAGGTTATTACCGTGGGGTTTCGTAGTTGGGAAGCTGAATTCAATCTCTCTCCTCTGTGACCACATTCATGTAGTAACCCCTACAAAGGGCAGCATAGCCACCTTTAGCCTCAAAACATTAGAAAAGACTTCACAAATCAGTGATTCCCATGCTAGCTTTGTCATTACATACCAGTAGACAACCCAGGAAACTTTCAAACATCCATTTAAAAATTTTAAAAAAGGTCATATGATTTCAAGTACTAGAATTCAGAGTGCTGTGACTAAAAAAAATGAGTCTGTTTTCCTCTATTCAGATAGGAAATATTCTAGAAAGAATTTTGGCCTTAGCATCAGAATCAATCATAGCATTATTATCATTTTATTATTCCTATATCTGGTAGTTCTTAAATGATTATAATGAGGATTTTCTTTATTGTCCTTTCAGTAGATAGTATTTTCCTTGTGCTACAATTATTACTGCTAATATTAGCTAATACCAATAATTATTGCTACTAATACTAGCTAATACTATCTACATATGTTAGAACCATTGTAACTTCTTTCTTAGATACCATCTTAAGTCTTAATAATATATCAGTGAAAGTATTATTATTCTCAATTTTAGATTAGAAATTGGGTTGGTTGGAGTGACCAAATAATATTATTTTCAACATCAAATGCCTTCCCAAGTAGCACAGTGGTAAAGAATCAGCCTGCCACTGCAGGAGACCCAAGAGACATGAGCTTGATCCCTGGGTCGGGAAGATCCCCTGGAATGGGAAATGGCAACCCGCTCCAGTATTCTTGCCTGGAAGATTCCATGGACAGAGGAATCTGGCAGGCTACAGTCCACTGGGCTGTAAAGAGTTAGGCATGACTGAGCACCCTACAAGGTTCATGGTACATGATCAATCCCAGGCTTGAAACTATATTGTCTGAATTCAGAGCTTTTGTTTTGTTCAATAGTTTATTATATATAGAAATACAAACCTTAGACTTCCAAAGTTGTATAGACATACCAATTATAAGACACCTTATGTGTATACTTTGTTCTGATACAAACCTAGAAGTTTTTCATACCAAAGGAGGAACAGAGAATCTGTTAGTAACTGAATGCTTCCTATGTGATAAACACACTCTAGTCACTTTAGTAAACATCATCTCAAATGTCTTACAACAAACAGTGGAATCATTTATTATCATCTATTATTTTATATGAGAAAACCGAGGCACAAAAAGGTTAATTGTCAGTTATCCTTTGAAAAGCCCATGATGCTCATCTAAAAAGCATGATGGATAGATAGCCTCTTATGTAGGAGAAAGACTCAGTAAGTAGATGAGAAGACCAAAGAGATTTAGTTAAGAAAATTTGGAAAACTTCACTGAAGTCTTCTATGTGAAAGTGAAAGTCACTCAGTCATGTCCAACTCAGGGACCCCAGGACTGTACCTCATGAGACTCCCCTGTCCATGGGAATCCCTAGGCAAGAATACTAGAGTGGGTTGCCATTTCATTCTCCAGGGTATCTTCCCAACCCATGGATTGAACCTGGGTCTCCTGCATTGCCAGCAGATTCTTTACCATCTGAGTCATGAGGGAAGAAAATTTTATAACTAGAAACCCTGATTCTTCTTCCACTCTGTAATGGAGCATCACAATTCATTCTGGTCCTTTGATATTTCCTGTTTATGCATTTTTTAACATATCCCATAAATGTGTAAATGTTATTTAATAATGAAGTAAGAACACATCTATACTGTGTTGATCAAGTAATTTTTTTTCTTTTTTCGTAGATTCTTACATTTATGACACCACCTACTATGTGTCAGATGAAAGCAGGTTCCGAAAATCTGGCAGTAACTGGCAAAGTAAGGCAAGAGTTTGTTGTTATATTTAAAATATCAATATACCAATATTTATCAAATAATGTTATAAATTGATAATTAAGTTATAATCAAAAAGTAGGGATAGAATATATGCTTATCATTCAAACTATTATTTTAAGCAAAGTATTATTTTCTCTGATCTGTGCCTTAATTCTTATGCACGTTTTGACAATTTTGATCTTATATATTCTTGTTGTCAGTTCTTTTAAAACTCTGTGATACTAGAAATGTACAAATACTTACTTATATATCTGTAAGTATGTATCTGTGTCTATTCTTTTGTCTTTCTAGACCTGATAATTCCTGGACCTGATGATTCCTGGGCCACAGTAGAATGGAAAACTTGGAAAACATATCCACCATAACCAATATATCTCCTCCTTGGATATTATACATTCTTCTAGATTCTCATTGTTCTTCATATTTTTAAACTTATAAGCAAGGACTTTTCTTTCATTCCTTCCTTAATCTATTGTTTTTTTCATGAAAGGATTAGTTTAATGGTTGTTGTTCAGTCGCTCAGTCATGTCTGGCTCTATGTGACCCCATGGACTGCAACATGCCAGGCTTCCCTGTCCTTCACCATCTCCTGGAGTTTGCTCAAACTCATGTCCATTGAGTCGGTGATGTCATCCAACCATCTCATCCTCTCTCATCCCCTTATCCTCCTGCCTTCAATCTTTCCCAGCATCAAGGGCTTTTCCAATGAGTCTGCTCTTTGCATCAGGTGGCAGTAGTATTGGAGCCACCCAAAGAAGGATGATGCTAACGAATGTTCAAACTATTCTATAATTGTGCTTATTTCACATGCTAGCAAGGCAATGCTCAAAATCCTTCAAGCTAGACTTCAACAGTATGTGAACTGGAAACTTCCAGGTGTACAAGCTGGATTTAGAAAGGGCAGAAGAACCATAGATCAACTAGCTAACATCCAATGGATCATAGAAAAGGCAAGGGAATTAAAAAAAAATCTACTTCTACTTCATTGGCTATGCTAAAGCCTTTGAATTTAAGGATTAGAAAATATACTTATTTAAAAAATCAAAGAAACCCAATGATTATTATGTCAGGCTTCAAAATTTATAAGGTGTGGCAATAAATATTAAAAAAAAAAGATAGAACAAGTGTGAGTCTCTATTTTACTTTTCTTAACTTGACGTTTTATAAAATTTTTGTGCTTACATGTATACTGTTTAGTAACTACCAACATCCAAGTAGCCCACAGTTGAGGATGCATTAAAACAGAAAGAAGAGATATTATCATGTCCACTTCCCTCCTCATGCACTAAGGAAAAATATTTGGCAATATTACTTATAGGCTTAGACTCATTAACAGAGGAAATTAAACCTATGCATTTTGTTAAAGATCTGAGAGAATCACAATTTCATTTCAATTAATATGTAGCTATCTGTTTAGGTCCTAATGTGTAGTGAATTAGTTAATAAAAATATTTAACTTAATTCTTCAGAAATTTTGCAACTAATTCAAAGATTGCCAATAGTGAAAGAAAGATCATTGATTTATGTACATCTTCCTTTCTCCCCTCCCTCTCTTCTTCTCCTATTTCCTCCCTGACTCCATCTTTCATAACAGGCTTCACACTCTGTCTTAATAAAAGTCATATATAATTGGGCTTCCTGGGTTTCACAGTGGTAAAGAATCTTCCTGCTGATGCACGAAACACAAGAGATGTGTGTTCAATCCCCGAGTCAGGAAGATCCCTTGGAGAAGGAAATGGTGACCTGCTCCAATATTCTTGCCTGGAGAAACCCCATGAACAGAGGAGCCTGGCGAGCTACAGTCTATGGGGTCCCAAAGAGTCAGACAGGACTAAGCATCATGCATAGATAGGTAATTTAAAAAAATAATTGGTACAGCTTTACTGATGTTTCAAATCTCTGCCTTATAAAATACCTTATGCTCTGCACTGATCAGAACTTATTCTGGCTGCTCATCAGAGGCTTAAGTAATTTAAGTGAAATTATTTCTTTCCCACAGTAATGTCAGAGGTAGGTTCCTCCACTATGTATAACCTCCATTCCCAGAGTCACATTGAAGTCTACGGTGACTGCTTCACCTCCAGGTTCACTTGTCTATATTCCAAACAGCAAAAGGAAGTAGAAAGAGAAAGTCACACACTTACCTTTAACGGTAACTCCTGGATATTGAATTCACCATTTTCATTTACATTCCATTTTCCACTGTCACACCAAGCCTTAATAGTGTCTGCAGAATGATGTAAACATTGTGTATTATCAACCAAGTTCCCAAATGATCGTTGGCTCTGCTAAATCTTTAGAAAACCATAAAACAGATTTTGACTTGCCCTATCTCTATCATAAAACCAAACAGCTTAATGAATACTAGTAAGTAAAATTGTTACTAAAGTTTTAGTTAATACTGATTTATAGATTGCATTGTTCTAATCATAAGGCTGTAACAGTCAGCCATTTGTTTTATATTATTAGCTATAAGATATTTTCTAGATGTGTGACTAATTATACACCAAGACCAAAAAACCCTTGCTGAAAGATTATCAGTTACTTCAATAAGCTAGTGTTATAACTGGCAATTTTAACTTGTTTCCCCTGAATTTTATAACAACAGTGAGTCCTTATAAGTGGAAGGACATTATTAGATTTTATATTTTGGAAATGTGTAAATACTTTGGAAATTGTGTAAATATTTATTTTTTAGAGTGATTTCTCACCACCAACTTAATCTCCCAAAAGATATTATATAGTAATTTCAACACCTTAAAAAGAAAACACAAATCAAGACAATTGCTCTCCAGATGGGCTAATAAAAAATAATGTAATGATTCATCACACTTTCCCACCACACGTGCTGGCTTATCTGTAGTTATTCTTGACTTTACCATGTATTATGAGTCAAAATGACTAGTGCAAACAGGTGCAACAAATGGCAGCTTAATGCACAAACATGAGGAATTAGAGTTACAGTGCTGGATCTAACCATTTAACATGAGGATTAACCTCAAAATAAAAGCAGCTTTGTTACTATATATCAATGGGTTTTAAAAGTATATTATTTTCTTTTTATGTGTAAGTTTTCATTAATTTAATAGAATAATAATTTATTTTTATTACATCATTTTCCAACATAAGTAAAACACATGAGATAATGGAACAAAGAAACTTAACATGCTGTCTTTTTAAAAAATATATTAGTTACATATGAGACAGACCTCTTTATCATAATAGTTGTATAAAATATTATATATAAATATTAACAAAATACAAATAATTTCAATCCCCCCAAGTTATACCTGGTTGTCATTAGTGAGACACTACTTCTGGTTCCTGTGTGGTAGAATTTCTGTGATAATTCTAAGATTTTCACATTTCAAATATCATCATTACTACTGATGAAATTTAAGGAACCTGCAGTTTAGCCCTGTTGCTGATCTACACTCCACTTTGGGAATAAGGCATAGATCCCACAGGCCTAGCGATTAGCAGCCTGTAGTGTACATGACACCTAGTCAACATGATCTATATGCTCTTCTGTTCTTGGCACATAGTTCTGTTTACAGTTGGTGTTTGAGCATGCTGCAAAATCCTAGCCAAAAGAATGGCTGCACATTGTATGAACTAGCAAGCCAGTGCTTCAAATAAGCTATTTCTCCTCTAAATTTTCTCCTCCTTTCTCTGAGTAGATGATTCTGAAAACAAGGTCATAGCGGTCCACAGAGCATATGATGGAAACAGCCTCAAGAGCTGGCCCCCCGGGTTGGACAAGGTCTACCAGGTGTCCTGTAACAGGATTATCAGTGGAGTGGAAATGTGCTTTGCCACACTTAGTGCTTATACTATTTAGGTTTCTTTGTTACTGTAGCCTGTTCTGCTTTAGCTAAAACATGGTCAAACATCCTTTTTAAGGTTAAGCTTTTACTTCAGCTCTCTGAGTACTCCAAATGCATTAGCTTTACTCTGAATGGACCAAAGTGTCTTTCTGAGATTAGAGATGACACAATTAAAACAAAGTAAAAATAAAGTTTTCTAGTGTAAAAATACACAGTGTAAAATATAGGATTAAGTAATAAGTATTTATCTTCCAAATACTGGCATTAACACATGAACATAAAATGTTTATGGTTCTAAACTTTTCCTACACATTTAAGACATTAAGAAGCTTACTGAAATTTTAACAAGTATATATAAGTATTTCTCTTCCAACTATTTGCATTACCATATGGACATAAAATGTTTATGGTTTTAAACTTGCCTACAAATTTAAGACATTAAAAAGCCTAGTGAATTTTTAACAAAATATAAAATGTATATGTACCATAGCAAGTTTTAAGAAATTTGCCTTGCTAATTATTCAATTATCACTGAATTAAAATATTAATATCTAAGAAATCTTAAATAATACAACTCTATCTTTCAGTAGAGACCATCATTAAAAGAAAATTCTTCTGGATTTGTTTCCAAATACAAGATCCACAGAAATGAATTTTTATAAATACAGAATAAGGGGCTCTTTGTGTGAAATTTATCCTTTCTTGTTTATTGATTGATATTTTATAGAAAATATCTTCATTTATTATAATGATCCTTTCATATGTAGTATTCTATTTGGACCTATCTTCTCCTAAAATTATTCAAAAGGTATTAATATCCACAATTAAAAATCAGAAAATTGGGAACAGATTATCCCATTAATATTTTTTCTTATAGGAATATATAGTGAGATGGTAGTAGTCAAAAAGGCAAGGAAAGCCAAACATAAATTGAGAGTGACTTGTAATAATGCATTTGCTTTCCTCAGTCAAGTGTTTCAAACTAGAAGATATGTTAGTAACTGTACTTTACTTTTCATAATTTTTACATAGACATCTTAACAATCATTGTGGTCATTCGCATTTGGATGTTTAATTCACAAGTTAAATCTATAAAATTGTAAATGCATGCATGCTCAGTCATATCCAACTCTTTGTGATCCTATGGACAGTAGCCCACCAGGCTCCTTTGTCCATGGAATTTTCCAGGCAAGAATAGTGGAGTGAGTTGACTTTTCCTATTCCAGGGGATCTTCCTGACCCAGGGATCGAGCCTCCATTTCTTACATCTCCTGCACCGACAAGCAGATTCTTTACCACTGCGCCACCTGGCAAACCCAAATACCTTTTCTATATTGCCAATGAAAATTTTCCTTTTTTATTAATACTCCTAATAATTCGTGTGAAACTGCTAACAGCTTTTGAGGCCCACTTCTCCCTTTTCATCTCTTGCTTCGTATTCAGAGAAACCAATACAAGAGTCCAGTATTCCCTCCTTTGATGCTGGAAGTTCAGACCACACAAGCCAGGGCCAGTGGAAACTCTTCCTATCATCAATAAAAGCCAAAGCTGGTGTTCCTCTTGGGTCACTCCAAGTATTTTTAAACCTTCCTGGGTGCTACCCAGCTCTCTCCAGAAAAAACTCATGACATGAGTCATACAAACTTCTTATCCTTGTGTACTGTATATATTGTCATCTTTGGAAAGGGCGCCATTGCACATTATGGGGTGAGCACAATACAACGTGTTTTTATTTTACTTGTAATAACGTGTCCATATCTAGAATAGTAATTCCTTCATCAAAGTTAAATCATACTTTATCTGTCACAGAAAAAATTATTTTATGGAAATATGTCAATACTAGCCCATCTCCTTCTAAGTAAGTATTATGGTCCTTATGTATCTGCTTTTATGAAGGGCTATAAAGTACAAATAATAGTGTCAAATATATTGATCTGTCTCTAAGCCATTTTGCAATGAAAAATGTTTCTGTATAAATTAAATTTAATATAAGTTAAAACTTACTGCTCTATCAAAGGAAAAACAAAAACTAATAAACAGAATAGCCTTCTACTCTTATTCTTACTATAATGCTGCATTTTTGGTAAATAATCTTAAATTAATGCCTCATTATTAGGATGACAGTACATTTCATTGTTTAAATAGGACAGTTTTAATAGTGAAAGGGCACATTAACAGTTTGCCAAGATTATATGGATAAATTAGGACTGTTTCTGACAAATTATAAAACATTTTCTACTGATGTGTTGTAACAGGAAATAGAAAAAGGTCAGTTGATCTGAAGCTAGATCTAACTGTAAAACCTGGAATCATAAAGCTCCCTGAAGAAAACAATAGACAATTAAATATCTATATATAGGAAATTTGATAAATGTAAGCTATATTTATGTGATAGCATAACTTACTGCTCTCTAGAATAAAGATGTATCACCAGAGATAATCTCAAAAATATAATATTGAGTAAAAACAAGCAAATGAACAGGTCAAACAATGACAGTTCATAGTATAGTATCATAATCTCAGATTTTAAAAATATGTGAACAATAAGAGTCTATATTCATTAACAAAAACCAAAACCACACAGTGTTCTAAATTACTATCAGCTGGAAAGATAATTCCCTAGATTGCAAGTACAAAAGATATGTGGAAATAAAGTTTCATAACCTAGCAGTGGACTCATTTTCCCTGATAGACTTCAGAACAGTTTGTAATTCTTTAAGCACTCCAGGTTTATGCATTTGAAAATTTGCACTTCATTAGTCCTTGTCTAGATAGCATTCACTGTCTTGATCACCTGGTGAAAGAGATGGAGCTCTAACATAAGCTCATCTGTTAATATTTTAAAAGTCTTTGCTCTGTGAATCCTCCATCTTCTCTGCTTCCATAGCTCCTACATTACTTAGTGCATTGGCATTACTCAGATCCCAACTAAAACCTGGAATCTTTGAGAGAAGAATGATGACATATTCATCATTACAAGCCAGCACAATCTGTGAAACATAGAAATCTACTGATAAATGTTGAAAAAAATGTTACA